>NC_086325.1:39531949-39831949 GCF_036172605.1 Pelobates fuscus
GAAGGTGACAGTGTGGGGGCTGGTATTGGGGGTGACTGTGCGGTGGGGCAGAACTGGTGACAGTGTGAGGGACAGGGTTTGGGGGTGACAGTGTGGGGGGACAGGGTAGTGACAGTATGAGGGACAGGGTTTCGGGGTGACAGTGTGGGGGCATAGGAAGGTGACAGTGTGAGGGGCAGGGTTAGGGGTGACTGTGTGGGGGTACAGGAAGGTGGCAGTGTGGCAGGCAGGTATTTGGGTGACAGTGTGGTGGGCCAGGAAGGTGACAGTGTGAGGGGCAGAGTTTGGGGGTGACAGTGTGTGGGGACAGGATGGTGACAGTGTGAGGGGCAGGGTTTGGGGGTGACAGTGTGTGGGGACAGGATGGTGACAGTGTGAGGGGCAGGGTTTGGGGTGGCAGTGTGGGGGACAGGAAGGTGACAGTGTGAGGTGCAGGAACTTGGGGGGGATAGGAAGGTGACAGTTTGATGGGCAGGGATTGGGGTGACAGTGTGGTGGGGCAGATAGGTGACAGTGTGGGGGCAGGGTTTGAGGGTGACAGTGTGGGGGACAGGAAGGTGACAGTCTGAGGTGCAGGACCTGGGGGTGGGGCAGGAAGGTGACAGTGTGGGGGCAATGTTTGGGGGGTGACAGTATAGGGGGGACAGGGTTTGGTGGTGACAGTGTAGGGGGAACTGAAAGGTGACAGTGTGGAGGGGAAGGGTTTGGGGGAGACAGTGTCTGGTGCAGGGTGTGGAGGGGGAAGGGTATAGAAAGGTGACAGGGGCTGTGGGGGTGACCAGGACTGATGAACCATTTTATAATGTGGCTTATCCCACCCACCATGCCTTTTACCTGAGGGTCAGGAAGGGGGGGACAATACCTTTCCCTGGTTGTCTGGTGGCACAGCAGCCTGGATTCAGAAGAGGGGCCCAGGAGTCTCCATGTTGAACCTATATCAGCAGCAGAAGCTCCTCTCCTCTTGCGACCTGCTAGAGCAGAGCCGCTGGTTGCCATGGTAACGCTCAGGCATGTATTGTGCCCCATGGAAAGGTGCCATAGCAAACCGCAGCAATGCTCTTGCGGGATGTGAGAGGAGCTGCTGATATAGGTTTAACGCAGAGACTCCTGGGCCACACAAATAGGCAGCACTGGTGCCTTACATCAGAGACAGGGCAAAAAGCCGTCCCTGTATAAGTGCGCCCCAGGCACTGCCATACTGACACCCCCTCTTAGAACACCACTGCCCCAATTCCTGGTAATAATTTTTACAGGTGCATTATGAACAGCAACAGGCCTGGACTGGCCATTGGGCAAATGCCAAGTGGGCCACGATGGAAAGGGTTGAGGCCGACAGGGAAGTTCAGAAGATTTATCCTGTCAGCCCATGCAAAGCTGCTTCTATCCAAGTGCCGGACTTGTTGTGTATTATACCATCTCATTAGATCAACGCTCATTTAGTGTCTCCTTTTCCAAGGATACCTCCTCCCCTCGCCCTGTCTCGGTTGGAGTTCCCCAAGGCTCTGTCCTTAGTCCCCTTCTATTTTATCTTTATACTGCCTCTCTTGGAAAACTTATTGCCTCTTTTGGATTCAACTACCACCTGTATGCTGATGACACTCAGATATACCTCTCCTCACCGGACCTCTCCCCTGCCGTCCTGCAACGTGTCACTGCTTGCCTCTCTTCCATCTCTGACTGGATGTCGTCACACTTTCTCAAACTTAACCTCTCTAAAGCTGAACTCCTTGTCTTTCCTCCTCCTAATACTGATCCTCCTCTCTCGCTCTCCCTTCAAGTCAGTGATATCCACATAAGTCCATCCCTACAAGCGCGCTGTCTTGGCGTCATACTTGACTCTGGTCTCACCTTTGAGTCTCACATTCAGTTTGTTGCCAAGTCCTGTAGGTTCCAACTCAAAAACATAGCCCCCATCCGCCCCTTTCTTACGCAAGATGCTACCAAGGAGCTTGTCCATGCTCTAGTAATTTCCTGCATGGATTACTGTAACCCTCTCCTGATTCATCTCCCCAAAAGCCGTATTGCCCCGCGACAGTCTGTAATGAATGCTGCAGCTAGACTGATTTTCCTCTAAAGTCGGTCCTCTCACACCTCACCCCTCTGCCAGTCCTTACATTAGCTCCCTGTATCCTATAGGAGTCAATTCAAAGTGCTAACCCATACATTCAAAGCACTGAACAATTCCAGCCCCTCTTATATCTCTTCACTGATCCAGAAGTATGCCCCTCCTCGTACCCTCCGCTCTGCCTGCGACCACCTCCTGACCGCTGCTCGCACCCGTACGGCCAACTCGCGCTTGCAGGACCTCTCACGGGCGGCTCCTCTCCTATGGAATAACTTGCCTACTGCCATCAGACTCTCCCCTAGTCTTCAATCATTTAAGAAGGGCCTTAAAACCCATCTCTTCAGGAAAGCGTATGGCCTCCCAGAGTAATCTCTCCCTTACATACCTGTCTCTTGCTCTCTCCTATGGGACAGTGCTTTGCTCTCTCCTCCAGCTCTGCTTCACTCCTACTTGAAATTTCCTATCCTAATGTTTCTAATACCCCACCTCCTATAGACTGTAAGCTTGTTTGAGCAGGGTCCTCTTCAACCTATTGTTCCTGTAAGCTTTCTTGTAATTGTCCTATTTATTGTTACACCCCCCCTCTCAAAATATTGTAAAGCGCTACGGAACTGTTGGCGCTATATAAATGGCAATAATAATAATAATAATAATCAAAGATCTCTCTCACTGGCTCAAAGGCAAAGAGATTAAAAATACCCGGGGCAATTTTTTTTTCCCATTCTGGCCATGAGCAGCACCATTATAACAATGTATAATAACATCATATATACTTTTATAAATATAGTGTCATTCCAGAATTGAACAATACTTGATATTTTAAATGTGATATTTTACCAGAAATCATTACCCATTTAAAAAAAAAAGTAATTTTAAGATAACTATTCGCCATGTGTTGATCACTTGCATTACTGTATGCACAGTTCTGATTTTAAAAATAAATATAACCTAGTAGGATCTTGCTTGCCAGTGCTTCCTAATCCTCTGTTGCATTCGATATGTATTCAAGCTTCCACATTTCATTTTTACATGGATTTCATAATATAGTAACAGTCATAATGAAACCTAAGGACTAAGGACTGCTATGTTTACTGATAAAACAAAAGCCTTTTCTACCTACTCCTTGCAATAGAGCTTTTTTTTCTGATTACATGTTACATGCTGTATGCAGTTATGCAAGCAACTCCAGTTGCTGCCACTAGATGGGGTATGCAATTTCATGTTGAAGTGGGAGACATGCAAAACTAAAAATGATAATTAAAGAAGCCATACGTAGTTATGAAAGTCTTTTATTCCTACATATGTGTTGTTAAAACACATGCATTTAAAATTAACTCTAGGTAGCAGACAAGATTTCTTTTCTTTTTTTTTTTTTACAAACATTAAAAGTTTTAGTTTTTTTTTTTTACGTTTAAATATGAAATTCACAAAGTTCTAATTTAAAAGGTTGTACTCTTTCAAAAACTTAAGAATTAATAATTTATATTGTGCTCCATTTGCACAAATTAGCAAATGGAAGCATCAGTGAACTCCATTGAGTTTTTTTTTGTTCTTTTACTACAGTTTTTTTTTTTTTTAATAGCCATCTTGGGGTCACTCTAAATGTCTACTAAGCAGAGAAAAAGCAACAAGATCTGCATTGTTCTGCATTGTTTCTTTGTAGTAGTTGTAGATAAATGAATATAATTCCATATAGGCACTACAAACTAGAGATGAGAAATAGACTGATGTCATTAGGGGTGCTGATCTCTCTGCTCGTTTACATGAAGCTACAATGGTATCGGGTTCAATAAATGCAGAACTGCCTTTGGAATTCTGGGATCTTGCCGCTGGGAATTGTGTTTTTTTTAATCAGACTGCTGGAGTGGTATCTGCATATTTTAATTAACTATCCCACCTTAGAAAATGTTGCTTTTTCTAATACTTTAAAAAAATAAAAGAATGTATCATCTCCAGCCTGGATTGTCCTATAACTTTGAAAACTTTCAACTGAGTGAACCACATTTGGGAAATAACACTACTGAATGCAAATTTGGTTCAAGTGAATTTCCATAATTTGTTTGGATAATATTTACAGACGTATAACAGACGTCATAACAAAAAAGGTTTTAGAACCATTTTGATAAATAGCACTATGGGAGCAAGGGCTAACTCTACAGGAGGTCCAGTATAACTCAATTAACTAAAACATATTGATTTTGGTTATTAATGCTTTAAACTTAGACTTTTTTATATGCTTTTCCCGTTTGCATAGTAAATTCACCTACCTAACGTTTGTTGATGAACCCACAGAAACTCTCAATATTTGCAGTGTAAGCAGCCAGGGGGTAAGTAACTAATAATAATAATAATAATAATAATAATAATAATAATAATAAAAAAATACATAAAACAATATCAATGTAATAAATACATAAATTAAGAGCATATCAGTTATTTACAGGGTTATTACTAAAGTGAAAATTGAAAGTCAATTAAAAGTGAATTTCAAATTTAAAGTCAAAATTGCCAAATGTGAAAATATTCTCTGAGTCAGCTATGCTTTTAGTTTAGTTTCTGGCCTTAAAATTGAAATTCACTTTGAATTCACTTTCAATTTTCACATTAGTGAATAACTCTGATAATAGCCAACGTTGTCTTATTGCAAGATTAACCTCTCTAAATATTGACTGAGATATAAATTGCAAGTTCACAGCACTTATCCAAGTATCGTATCCTTTACTAATGTCTCAGTAATTTCAGCTACATACATATTAAAGGAGCTGAGGCTGTAGTGTATATATATATATATATATATATATATATATATATATCAGTCCTATATAGATTATACTCTTCCTTCTGAAGAGGCCGTTGAAATAGTTCTATCTCCTGCAATTACTGACCTCCATGAATCATAACAGTAGAACATTACCCAAATTCCAAGATTATATAAGACTTTACCAATAATATATTTTTTTCATAATATAATTTTATAATATAATTTATATAATTTTTTTTTTAAAAAAAATATAAAAACAAGTAATTTTAATATTGTTTTACTGATTAATGTAAGGACTAAATTACATCTGACAATTCCCAGTCGAGAGTCACATTTCCAAAGATTAGATTGGTGGACAGCAGTATACAGGACTGGAATTGTAGAGATACCATATATTGAATATATAAATTGAATTCCTTACCTAAACTGGTTTTGAAAATAGAATACATATATATATATATATATATATATATATATATATATATATATATATAACGTACATGATCCAGTGAGCTCACTCATTCACGAAACAGCAAGTTCAAAGCTCACATAATGTAATAGTTTAACACCTAACCTAAGAATAATGGGGCTTATTTACAGTAGATTATTTAATAATATAAGGCGCTTTCCCTTTCAAAATAAATCATCTTCTACTGTTGATTTAATGATACTAAAGCCCTTGGGTGTTTTATTTCAGCAGTATTGGACATTTAATATTGGACTACACTCAGTGAGTTGGTTATCAATTCTATAAGGACATTCTTCAGATTTTGCAAGTATTACTTTTTTATCTTTATTTTTATGCCTTAGCTAATTATTGTGCCAACTCAATAATTGTACATTCGTTACAGTATATAATCAGACATTGCATTAGCCTGCCACAACACCAGTGTTCCCAGTTTTTGTCAGGTCCTACTCTAGCAGCCTAATGCTAAAAAAAGATTTCCCTTTACTGGAAGTTAGGGGTCTAGTCTAACTCCTTCCTCCACCAAACTTTACAGTTGGCCCCATGCAGTCAGGTAGATAATGTTCTTCTTCATCCGCAAAACCCAGACTTGACAATCTACCTGGAAAACAGAGAATTGCGATTCTTCACTCCAAATAACAAGTTTCCACTGCCCCAAAGTCCAGCGGTGGCGTGCTTTACACCTCTCAGTCCAATGCTTGGCATTTTGCTTGATGATGTGAGGCTTGCCTGCAGCTGCTTGGCCATGGAAACCCATTCCAAGAAGCTCCTGCTACATCGTTATTGTGCTGATATTAATGCCAGTGGAAGTTTGGAACACTTCAGCTATGGAATCAGCAGAGCAACGGCACCATGCACCATGACCGCCTCAGTACTCGACGATCCTGCTCTGTGACTTTACATGTCTTCCGCCTTATGGATGAGTTACTGCTGCTCCTATACACTTCCACTTTCCAAAAATACTACTTACAGTTGACCGTGGAATATCTAGCAGGAGTGAAATTTCATGAACTGACTTTTTGCAAAGGTGGCATCCTATTACAGTACCAAACTTGAAATCGCCGAGCTCTTCAGAACTACCCATTTTTTTTCACAAATGATTGTAAATGCAGACTGCATGATGCTTGATTTTAACACCTGTGGCAATGGGTCCGATTGAAGCACTTGAATTCAATAATTACGATGTGTGTCCCAATACTTTTGTCCATATAGTATATATAATATGTTTGTCTCTCTCTCTCTCTCTCTCTCTCTCTCTCTCTCTCTCTCTCTCTCTATATATATATATATATATATATATATATAATTACTGATTACTTTCTGACTTCTGATACTGAAACTACAAGTCAAAGCAATTACCCTATAACAGTACTTACGATTGTTTATTAATATATAACTTTAGTTTTTTTTATTCATTTAACCTTTGAAGGCCTGTATTACGTGTGCCTTACTTGCTAGGTTCCTTTTGATTACATGATTCATCCCCTTCATATCTAGCTATATTTCAGCTAAGGCATCATATAAATTGCTTCTGTGTACAACTGTTTTGATTCATTTTCCAATTACCTATTTGTGCTCTCTCCCATGTATAGTCGAAGGGGGAGTGCAGGTTTCTGATAAACTGCTTTCATTGTCCAATGTTATTTTTCCCAACAGAGCTTTGGAATTCAGAGAAATAAAAATGCTCTTCTAAGAGAAAATAAATAAATAAATAGTTTTTGCTTTTAGGAATGCTGCAGTTTCTGTACTCACTCCTGGTAATACTTAATATGGACCTATCTTCCGTAAGTGTGTGAATGATATGGTGTGTTTTAGCTCCATTACACATTTTAATATTTACATTTTAACAGTAAAATCATCAATAAGCATTAAAAAAAAAATCAATGTTCAATTATTTGAAGTATGGATTTGGGGATCTGCAATGGAAGTAGCCAAAGGGTAGCCATTAGAGCATGACAAACATGACCGTTGTCATTGGACCTGTGATCTTGGGGAGCCCAAACTGACCTGTGAGTCCCAGGCCCCACGTTTCCTATGTGCACCTATAGTAAGTCCCAGACCCCACCTTCCCTATAGCGATTATCACTATATACATGTGCACCTGTGGATCCCCGGTTGCCTGTACAATGCAGAGGGGGCCCAGCACACTCCATCTCCATTTTCAGCTGAACCACTGATGCAAGTTCCATGGCCATCAGAGTGTTGCCATTGGTTACCATGGCAACACTCAGCACCCCATGCAGGTAAGGCTTGCGAGAGTCAGAGACCAAGGATCAGCTGGAAAGTTAAGACAGAGTGTCCTGGGCCCAGTCAGTGTCCAACACCTGGGCACAGGTAAGAAGCAAGGAGGGTGAATATAATCAAATGTATTAAAATAAATGTAAAACAAAAATGATCTTTTTTTCCCCCACAGAATGCAGCCCCTATTTTACACATTTACACACACCACACAAAAAGAAATCCGTGTGACTAAAGTGAATTCTACGCACATTTGTTGTCTGATGCCAGCATGCATAGCATTCTGGTGTCAGACAGCCGATGGCGGCACATCTCAGCCCTAGTAAAAATTATTGCCCCCAATTTTGACTGTGGTATCTTATGTGCCCCCATATATTGCTCCCAAGAGTCACCACTGCACTTACCCCAAAGGCAGCTTGCTCTGTTTTAGGACTGCAGCCAGCCCCAGAGTCCTGTGGCCAGAGGGATAGTGAGGGAGCAGATACTGACAACTGCTCCCTTAAAATGTCCTGGACACTAAGGCTGCTGGACAAAGGCACCACTGGTTGCCTGTCTAGTGGGGTTTCCTGCCAGCTTCAGAGACAGCTTGTATTTTATGTCAAAGGACCGATGGGCTGTAATGGTGGATCTGGTAGCTTGTACCGTGTGAGCATTTATCGCTCCCTGGAGTGGATAAGAGCATTGCCGCTAGTTATCGTGGCTACACTCTGATTCTACATCAATGTCTGTCCTGGGAGCACAGCACTCACCTTGCACGGTGTGCACCAGCTATAGCTTTTTCTGATCCACCAGGGATCAATGTTATTGCCTCCCTCAAGGTAAGTAAGCATACTCTGTAGTCTCTATCTGCCACTACATTATAGCCCATCAGGTTCCCCAAAAGACCATGTACCTTTGTTATCACACTATTAGAAATCATTCTTAAAAATATTTTTTCCGTTTCCTGCCCATTTTGTATAAACAGTTCAAAGGCAGGTCAAATGGGTGATAATATTACACCTTGTATGCCAATTTACTTAACATGGGTTTTAAATAAACCTTCCTCTACACACATACGTTATTTCAGACTCATATCCCATTTGGAAAGGCAAACAGACAACTAAATTTGTTCCTCAAATATTTGAACCTTTCTTACCCAGATATAAAATTCACCTCGAGCATTAACCCCTTAAGGACGGCGGGCATGCTATGCCGTCCTTGAGGACCTGGGTCTAAACGCCGGCAGGTGGCATAGCACATGCACGCCGTCCACGGGACTTACCTGCTGCTGATCCGGCCCTCCTGGGCCATGTGATCACGAGATCCTTGCGAGGACCTCATGATCACTTGGACGGAATATCTGTCCATAGAAGTGCCAGCAGGGGGAGTGCCTGGGATGCTGCTGCCTGAAAAAAAGTTAAAGTTTTAAAACAGTGTAAAATAAAATAATATATACTTATATATATATATTGACACATGCATACACGTACATTGTCTAAGTGTAGTTTAATATTAATATTAATATATATATATATATATATATATAATTATATATATTAATATCAAAATACACGTAGAATGATATTGAATATATATATTATAATTAAAACTATAATTAATTATATATATATATATATATATATATATATATATATATATATATATATATATATTCTATAAAATACAAAAATATATAAATACTTTAAAAATAAAAAATAATGAAAAATAAATAATTAAAATAAATATATATGTGTAATTTTGTTCTAACTGTATTTTGATATTGATATATATATAAATTGATATCAAAATATGCTTAGAATGAAATAATATATATATACATAAATATATATGTATATATCACTATATACATACATATATATATACAAAAATTATTAAAAAAAATATATATAAATATATATATATATATATATATTTTACATATATATTTATGTAATATTATTACATAATTAAGTCATTTTTTTTAATTACAATTTGCGGGACCTGTCTGATAACCCAGGCAGAAAGTCCAGACCGTATGGTATCCCAGAATTGAGAATTACCCCATCATACCATTTGCAAAAGTAGACAACCCAAGGTATTGCAAATGGGGTTTGTCCAGTCTTTTTAAGTAGCCACTTAGTCACAAACACTGGGCAAAATTGCCATTCAAATTAGTTTCTTGCATTTTTCACACACAAACAAATATTAACTCTAACTTTTTTTTTTTTTTTTTTTTTTTGCGGTGCATATAACTGATACAAACAAGCTTGAGGTGCCCCAATAGCAGTCCTCAGGCATTAAATCGCTTAACATGTGGGACAGGCAAATGGTATGCACAATTTTATATTTTAAACAGGCTTAAATGTAGTCATGTATACTGACATACTGATTAGACAGTTAGTTTGAAACATGTATATCAATGCTAAGTGGTAACTGATAAATGATAGATATACCTCTGTGGGTATTGTGTGGGTATGTTTGATCCCTTTTACTGAAAAAGTAGGCAAGGGTGTTGTGGTTGTTTTATATATGTGAGGGACAGGGCCGGATTTTCCTATAGGCTAACTAGGCTTCAGCCTAGGGCCTCAAGATCAAGAGGGGCCTACATTCAAATTGTTAGCAAAATTAAAATTACACTATTCTAAAAACAGTGAACACTAAAACAGTGAACCGAAAATAAGGAGAAATTCTACGCATATGATATGACCAGTGGCATACTAAGGGGGGAGCGGGGGGGGGGGGGGGCGGTCCACCCCGGGTGCCACTTACTAAGGGGGTGCCCGGGGCAGACTGCAATGCCCATCCTGCCGCGATCGCGGTCTGCAGCTCCACAATGTTCAGAGCTGCAGACCATGGATCTCGCGTGCACTGCCCAATCAGAGCGTTGCTGCGGGTTACCACGGCAACGCTCTGATTGGGTCTCGCGAGATCCATGGTCTGCAGCTCTGTGGAGCTGCAGACCGGAAATGAGGGCCACCGGACCACCATGGACCCCACCGGACCACCAGGCAGCCTCCACTGGACCACCGGAGATTTAAGGTAATTTTTTTAGTCACCTCCCCCTCTCCTCATCACCCTCCCTCCCTCTCACAATCACCCCCCCTCTCCTCATCACCCCCTCCCTCTCACAATCACCCCCCCTCTCCTCATCACCCCCTCCCTCTTACAATCACCCCCCCTCTCACAATCACCCCCCTTCTCCTCATCACCCCCTCCCTCTTACAATCACCCCCCCTCTTCTCATCACCCCCCTCCTCATCACCCCCTCCCTCTCACAATCACCCCCCCTCACAATCACCCCCTCTCCTCATCACCCCCTCCATCTTACAATCACCCCCCTCTCACAATCACCCCCTCTCACAATCACCCCCCTCCCTCTCACAATCACCCCCCCTCCTCATCTCGACTTTTTTTTTATTTATTATCCGTGCCACATTTTTTATAAAGGTTAGTACCAATCACAACATGTTTCATTTAACATATTGATATATATCACAGTAATGATGTATTTTATTGTCTCTCATGTAATTTACAAACTTAAAAATGGGAGGTGAAAGGGCCTCAAAAGTGGAATAGCCTAGGGCCTCTTTTCATCTAAATCCGGCCCTGGTGAGGGATGTGAGAAAGGGAGATAGCATAGACATAGCCACAAACATAAGTGTTTGAGCAATCGTGTCATGGAGAGTCAGTGTCTGTGGGTGTCCGGGCAGCATTCATTGATGAGCACGGGGCTGACCACCTGCTTGCTGGGTAATCACCCCATTCCTTCAGGTGGGAACCGTGTCTGCAGTGTTGGGGGTTCCTGTTGGTAGGCGGTCTGCCAGGAGTTGCGCCCTCCAGCTCCGGGACTGTAGCACGGCCGGCATCCTGTAGCCACGGACTCGGGTTCCTCTGGGGGCCGAGTCCCTCCCTGTCGGGTGTTGTGTCGTTTTTGGCATGCAGGTCTCCGCTTGTGTGGTTGATGCACCGGGGTTGTTCCCCTGATGGCTGTCGGCCTGGATGGGCTAGTGTGGAGAGTTGTAGGCTGCTTTACCGAGGCTTTGCCTGAGGGAGGCCTAGTCCCACTACGATCAGTGCCGCCATGTCGGCCCCCCATGCTCTAGCTTTCCTGCTTTTTCTGCTGCTCCGCCGCTTGTCGGGCCGTAATTCGATCCCAGAAGGCTTTGAACAGGTAGTTCAGGCAGATGGTGAGTGAGTCGCTTGTGTTGGGGTTGTATTCTATCGGTGGCCTTTCTCCTCTACTGGATTGCGCGTCTGCCATTTTTGTGTGGCAGGCTGTCTGCTTGCATGGTGCGTGATTGGAGCTGGTGTCTGCGTCCACAGAGGTCCACAGAGGTATGCTGGTCGAGATTGTTTGGACCGGAATAACCCCCACCGGTTCCAAGGGGGGGGCAGCCGTGTGCTGAGGATCTTGCTTGTGTTTGTGGGCTGGGAGAGCGTCTGTATCTCCCCTGCCCTGCTTGGCATAGGCCCCAGGCCTCAGCCCGTTCATTCCAGCGGGTGTTCTGGGCTTGTGGGGTATCCCCCCGGTTCGCCAGGTTTTGCGGAGCAAATTGTGGTGGGTTGGGGTTCAGGATTGGGTGAGTTGCCCCCGATTCCAGCCGGTAGTCAGGCTCAGGCCCAGGAGTTCATGGCATGTGCAACTGTACAGCTCCACAGTCAGGCCATGCCCCAATTAATGCTAACTTTAACCAGTGTTTGTGGCTACTAAAAAACCATTGGGTTGTCTACTATTGCAAATGGTATGCCATCATGGGGGTAATTCTCATTCCTGGGCTACCATACGGTCTCAAAGGCAACATAACCAATCTGTCGCATTTCAATGTGAAAAAAACGGAAAAATTTTACATGCTATATTTGACCCTGTAACTTCCCAAAACACCATAATATCTGTACATAGGGGGTACTGTTTTACATGTGAGACATCCCTGAATACAAATATGTGTATTTTATTGCAGTAAAAGCAACAGTATTATGACATTCACATTTAAATTGTCATGCAGAACTAAAAAAAAATAATTTCCTAATTTCTCATTTTTTTTATATTTTATTTAGATTAAATTTTCATAGCTAAATATTTGTATTAAATGAAAGCCCTATTTCTCCTGAATAAAATGATATATAATAAGTGTGGGTGCACTAAATGTGAAAGAGGTGAATTACGGTTTAACCCCTTAAGGACACATGACATGTGTGACATGTCATGATTCCCTTTTATTCCAGAAGTTTGGTCCATAGGGGGTTAACAGACATAAAGTCAAATTCCAAGTTTTGTTTTCGTTTTATTTTGATCAAAATGTGTACATTTGGTTAAATGTGTACATTATGAGTTATGCTGTTTACATTTGTGTAATTTGTGCTGCTTACATTTCCCGCTGAGCGCCCTTCCTCTAGGAGTTTCGTGACCACGTAAGATGGTTGGGATGATTATATTTACTGGTATATTGAGCATTTCTTTGCTCTTGTGCTGTATTTTGTAGATATTGTGTACTTAGCATTATTATGTTCACATTTGTGTTGGTTGTTTTTTTTTTTATATGTTTTATTCATGTTATTACTTATAATTCCTTCATTTTTATCAGTTCTTATTATACTTTATTCCCCCTGCACAAGGTATAGCTTTCCTGCTATCCCTAAAACCACATTTGAACCTATGTCCTTTATTATAGTCCTGCAGTTAAGAGTTTATATTATCCATCTTTGTGATAATTTATTATGTTCCCCCTTTACAAGGCTCTACTCTGCTATATCTATAACAATGTATGGGACTTTGTCCTTCTTTAAAGCCCTGCAGTACATTTATTTAAACTTAATACCAGTTTTGGTATTAACCTGTATGCTGTTTGTCCCTTTGAGGAATCCTTGTGTTTTGGTTTAGTTCTTTATTAGATATGAAGCTTTGCTTTTTTTTCCTCTGAGTCTCCCATGCCTCAGGTCATAACTTATTGCGGAAATTAAGATGTATTTACCCTTTCCTTAACAATTGGACCGAGTGACACAAGATGCCAAGTACATCAAACATGACACCATCACGTACCACGTGACCACGCCGGACACCAGGGGAGCCTACACAATGGTAGAAAGACATTGGAAGATGTTCCCACCTGTTTTTCTAATTAGGGGAGGTGCTGGGCATCATGGCTTGTTAATCAATGCTGTATATATATTTTTGAGTGCACTAGTATGCCTTAAGGAAATGCATTGATAAAGGGGATAACCCAAAATGTCTGCTTTATTTTCTTCTATGCCATTCATTATATATCTGTAGCATTGATTGTGCACACAAGCATTTTGTTATGGATAGGTCCATTTTGTTATGCTCCCGTTATTTTTAACATTTCTGTTATAATTGCTATTCCCTGTTTGGAACTCTAGTGAGAGGTGCATGCAGCACTAAGGAACTCCTGGTATTTTTTCAATTGTTATATTTTGTAGATATCGTAGTAACCTAAACATTTTTTATTTTGTAGACTCTATACTACAGCCCCAACCCCCTTACCCTAAAGTGCCATCCCCCAACACTACAGCCCCTATTGTCCTCTACACTACTGCCTCTACCCCCCAACACTACAGCCCCCATACACACCCTCATATCTCCATACACACTACAGCCCCTATCCTGCCACACACCTTACAGCCTCTTTCCAACACATAATACAGCCACTATTCCCCCATCCACAAGCACTACAAATTCTGTCCATACACAGACAGCAGCACCTGTCCCACAGCTCAATCCCCCAAGCAGCATTCATGCTATTTGACCCTCGCTGTATGAATCAATACATAATGATATGAATCATGATGTACTAGATAAATATAATGGGGGCACAATTTTCTCTTCTTGCCTTGGGTGCAAAACGTGCTAGCTATGGCTCTGGCAGAGACCACGCAACCTTGGTTCCTTCTCACAGGGTGCTTCTGTAATGACACTTTTCAGAGAATTAGCAGTATGTCAGCAAAGATCTGCTACTCTCACTAGGTTACCAATTATAAATGGTATAAGGATGTTATGACCTGTTCACATCCACACACTTAAGAGACCCTTATTAGTCCTCCTTTGCTTATTCCACAAGGCTTCAACCACTCTGTTATATTAGTATGAGGACCTCAAATTTGCAGTGTGACACCATTAATCAGACAACCAGAACACCTCTAGGTTCATGCTCCTATTGTTCTTTGCTAAGACTTTTACAGGGTTATTTCTAAAGAGTGAATTTAATATGAATTCAAAATACATTTCAAATTTAAAGCCATAGTAGGAGAACTGAAAACATAGCGTATGTACAGAATTTTTCCAGTTTAGCTTTTTTTACTCAGATTTCTCATGTTAGTGTAAGTTGATAATCTCATGGTTATTTACTATCTAGTCTCTTGTTAACTCCTGGCTCCCTGCACAGTATTGCAATGGAGATGACAGCAAAAAAAAGACTAACCCTTCACCGAGATTAGTTACAAATGTATAAAGATTTTGAAGATTTATAGCCCTGCACAGGTCACATAACTGCCCCCTTACTAAATCTTTCCTTAGTTCTAAAATTTCTATGTTATGTCCAAACCATTTGAAGATTATTTTTTTATTTAACAAATCCTATATTGCGCTATTATACCATATATGTACTAAGAATATATTTTTGTATCCAAAGCATCTTACAAAACTGTTCTTAAATTGTCCACAGCAGTCAACTCTTTTTTAAACTCTGTTTTCAAAGGATATCATGTACTCATGGGTCTTCTGTGATTTTAATCTTTTGTCTGCAATTTAGAGACACTTAGATTTATCATTGTATGGCTCTACTCATAAAAAAAATGACATTGCTCTGCAAGGTCTCATCTTAGTGTTTGCATTGGTGGCAGAATTAAATTCTGTCTTGTTCCCTAACTTCTCGTACGGTGTGATAGAAATCAATCAACCAGACAAATTTAGAAAACATTGGAACTCATGGTAAAAGCAAACAGGGATGGAACAAATCTCCCTCAGGCAAGAAGGTTATTTGACAGGTCTACCATCATATCAAAAGTAGCCAATGGTCAGCTTAAGGTACAACATTGCTTTTGTAATTGAATTTAAAAACTTTACACTCTTCAAAAAGATTGTCTGGATTTTGTTTTTCTTCTCCTGTGCTTATCAGATAGAAAACTGAAAAGGCATATATCACTGGAAAGTTTACGCCTGGATGTAATTGGTTATGGCATTCTGTCAAAAGGACAATTAAGTTCAAAAAGATGGTGCAACAGCAACTTGTTGACCCAAAAGAAAGATCACATGAGGTCGCAAATTTAAGCGTTTGGATTTTGCTAGATAAATTGGACACAGATTAAGAAACATAGAACACATTTTTATTTTTCAGTTTAAATGTTCTGATTATTTCGCTTCTTCCACAATGCCTGGTGCCCAGCTTCAGAGAGCAATGAATAAATATGTGCATTATAGAATTCCATGATTTTACAGGCAGTCTGTAACATACTCCAGGAAAAACTTAAATTAAGAATATCATTTAACCTGTGCATTTGATAGCTGGTTCAAGTATCATGATGTATTTATTACATTTTATTGCTTGAAAATACATCATGCATTTGGTTGTAAAGCAGGTTGTGTCAGGGAATAAAATCACAGTATACATTCAAATAAAAGAATACATAATTATCGAAGGTAGATAGCTAATTCATAGGAATAGTTTGGAATGTGACACGTTATTCTGTTAGTAAAATTCATCTTATGGGAGTACTATAGCATTAGCAATACATATGTGTCTTCCTATCGCTATAGTGCTCGGGTGGCAGTGTGGGTGCGTGTATGGCAGTGCTGCCCGATAGGTAGATCCCCAGATGTTGTAGATAATGCTTTGTCATTTGAAAGAAATTCTAAAGGCAGTGCCTCTAGTGGCTGTTAGAGTAACAATCACTACAAGCATTTACACCTTGCAATGGAATCAGTGGCGTTCTGCAGAACAACAGTGTTTTCACTTGCAGGGTTAAAATGGCTGGACATGACACCAAGACAACTTCAGTGAGATAAAGCGGTCTGGGTGACTATAGTGTCCCTTTAAGAGCCTTGAGTTGATCTGATTTGAAGTATTTTTTTATTCACTTGTAAGTGAATGACAGACGTGAAGAGCATGAAAGTAGGCTCTCTTTGCTCACACATTAAATCTAATGATATCCACATTACTGTAGTGTGACTTTTTTTTTCTACTGCTTAGTCCCTTTATCACCTTTTCTTGTAATGCACTTACTTCCACAGATTGTAAGTATGATGCTTATTGAGGCACTTGGCATGTAAGCCGTGTAGTGATACAATAGTGGGAAACAGCAACATAATTCTACTGGCATCATATATTAATGATTCTTAGCAGTTTTACAGCCAGTCCCATGGTAATTTCACGGTGTCCATCAATTTTATAATTATGATCTCCACCCTTAAAACCCAGATGAAGCATATATCCATGATGGTTGTTTCATCAAAAATTCTCAAAACCAAAGAAAGAATTAAATTACAGTCTAGAATTGTTATCCGATCAATAATGTTTTCAGACTTGAGTGTTCTCAACGTGATCATAATCCAAAAATGTCTTGAGATTGACCCTGAGATCACAAGATGAACAACAACAAAAATGGATCCATCTTGGAATAATCTAACCTGCCTGTTTGACCCCATTTAAAGTGTAGTTTTGTCATTAACCTGTTATATTCCAAATAAACACTAATATACATATACTTTAAGCATGTTGAGATCAAACGATTTGGGTAAAATGTACATGCATATTTGATATATTATGAATTTTATTATATTTTGATCTTAAAAAAATACTAAGAAATATTGAGTGAAATTTGTAAAGCCTGTTATTTTGGAGTTGAATTCACTAAGTGTCAGAGGGTTTCATTAATTTGTCTAACTCGTCTTCACAAGGATTGTAGTTGCTTAACCCCTTAAGGACACATGACATGTGTGACATGTCATGATTCCCTTTTATTTCAGAAGTTTGGTCCTTAAGGGGTTAAAAGACCACTAAAGTCACCCAGTTGACTTCATGTCAATAAAGTGGCCTGGACGCATTGCTTACATTGCTTACATTGCAGGATTAAACAAATATTCAGTGGCTTTCACACTGTCAGACACTACAGGCACTAAAACAACACCATTAGATGTGCGTCCGGCACTTGCCCCGCATGCACATGAGGAGCAATGGATTGGACCAGCGACGGAGGAGGCCATTCTTCTTCCATAATGCTGCAAGGAGCTCGTGCTTTTTGCTTAATTTTTATCATGAACACACTTGTATTCCTAACACTTGAGTGTTTTTTTATGGTTGACAGTTTAAAGGGACACTACCGTCACAGCTTAATGTAGTTGTTCTGGTGAGTATAGTCAGTTCCTGCAGGCTTTTTCATTTAAACACTGCTTTTTCAGAGAAAAGGCAGTGTTTACATAACTCCATAGGGACACCTCCACTGGCAGTCACTCAGACGGCCACTAGAGGAGCTTCTTGGGTCAGTATGGAGAAGCTGAACTTTCCCAATATAGATGCACTGATTCAATTCATCTCTATGAGGAGATGCTGATTGGCCAGCGTGGTGTTTGACTCCACCCCTCACCCTGCCTCTTTGGCTAAGATCATCAGAATTGATCATTCTGATGACCTCAGCCAAGGAGGTGGATCGGGGGCGAGACCAGTGCTTGCAGGCCCATACAGTGCTGGAATAAAGGTGAGTTTTTATCCTATTTAAGGTGGATAAGCGCGGGCTAGGGACTAAAATAGTGTTTTTAACACTATAGGGTCAGGAATACACATTTATATTCCTGAACCTATAATGTTCCTTTAATGTAATGTAAGGTATAGGGTCCTTTTTCACTAAAATGATCATGGTGTTGTCAACAAGTATCAAAATAGTAGGATTATAATTAATTTGACAGCTTATTATTAGCAGTTTATATGCCAATACGTATCAAATGATGATTTGTAATTTAGCCCTTTATCATTGCTCAAAACTTTTAGTTTTATAGCAAGAATAACAGATACCCACAGCGCAATTTTGAATCAAATATTCTGTAAATATACCATACAGTTATTTGTATTTTCTGTTTACCTTTCTCCCAGGCTATTTTCAAAGCTAATACCAACCCCATTTAGGTATGTTTTGCCATTCACCTAGGTCCCTATGTTTTTCCATTCAATCTTACCTTGTATTTTACTCACACTGAACTTAATTGCTTTCATGTATGTATAGGTAGTTGGCTGTGCATGCTCTCACTAATAATTGAAATTCTAGCAGCCTGCCTGTATATAATTTATTTTGATTTTTTTTTTCATTTTAGTTATTTAGTTTTACATGTTATTGCTTGTCCAAAGGGCACTTGGTCCATGATAAAATCTACTTGATTTATTCAAACAGTGACTCAAGAATGAGTTGCCTGTAAAATTTAACCAGAGCATGTGTTTGAATATGTATTTGGGTGACCGTTTTCACTGACGAGAACCCTGTTAATTCCAACACAAAGGAACCTGTCACCTACACAGATTTGTGGCTACTAGGTCTGCTTTAATGTAAAGCATTAAATTAACACATATTGACACGGAATATCTGATGGCTCTTTATACGTAACACTTTGATGAATCACATTTTTTCTTTAATCAATTATATTTTTATGCCAGATTTCTCTCCAGAGACTTAATTATGTGGAAAAAACATATTATTAGTAGGAGTAGTCATTTTGATTATCTTTCATACAACATCGGGGGCAACTTGAGTTAAAGAAAGAGATATATAAAGTATTCGCGGGTAAACAAATTCTATTAATAGTGTTGGCTTTTCTAAATGTGTGAGCTGGGGGGTGTTTAAAGTACCTGAATAAGGAGTGCTTCCCATATCTGGTCCTTCTAATTGAAAACATTGCTTGGTGTAGAGGTTAGTGTCATTTTGTCTGAGATACTGGTGCTAGGAGAATAGTTAGGTGATATATAAATGATGGCTGCTGGGAGACATACTAATCTTTGAGCTCTGCAAGATGGGGAACATTTGGATAATGTGTGTTTGAGGGAATGGGAACATGTCTTAATGTGGCTCTGTTATTTAATTTTTTTGGAAATCACCTTTTTTTTTGCTGAACAGTAATGGGTGCATGATCTTTAGCATATTTGGGCATCTCAGTTGTTAAGCTAATTTACCCACAATCCATCAGTCAAAGAATCCAGTAGAAGGGCAAACTGCAGACTTCATGAACAATTACGATCTCCACCATTATTACCCAGATGAGGCATATATCCAGGATGGCTGTTTCACCACAAATTCTCAAAACCAAAGAAAGAGTTAAATTACAGTCTAGAATTGTTATCCGATCAATATTGTTTTCAGACTTGAGTGTTCTCAAAGTGATCATAATCCAAAAATGTCTTGAGATTGACACTGAGATCACAAGGTGAACAACAACAAAAATGGATCCATCTTGGAATAATCTAATCTGCCTGTTTGACCCCGCTTAAAGTGTAGTTTTGTCATTAACCTGTTATATTCCAAATAAACACTAATATACATTTGTTTTGTAAGTCTTTTATTTTGGAGTTGAATTCACTAAGTGTCAGATGGTTTCATTAATTTGTCTAACTCTTCTTCAAAAGGATTGTCATTGCTTAAAGGACCAATAAAGTCACCCAGTTGACCATGTCAATAAAGTGGCCTGGGCACAGTGCTTACATTGCAGTATTAAACACATATCCAGTGGCTCTCACACTGTCAGACACTACAGGCACTTAAATGGCTGCTGGGAGCCATACTAATCTTTGAGCTCTGCATCTTTGAGCTTTTTTTTTTTTTTTAAAGAAAAGTAATGGGTGCATGATCTTTAGCATATTTGGGCATCACAGTTGTTAAGCTAATTTACCCACAATCCATCAGTCAAAGAATCCAGTAGAAGGGCAAACTGCAGACTTCATGAACGGAGAATAACAAAATGGAGGCCACCCAGGTAAGACCTGGCGCAAGGAAGAAAACATAATACAATAAATATAGGCCAATTGCAAAGATGGGAGTATTGTTGTTTAAAAAGAAGGGGCATGAGGAAAGGAAAACTGAAAAAAAAGCTTATTTTTGTGCATCGTAGAAATCCTCTCCTGGATTCCCTTGGAATCCTGCCTGATATTTGTATTCTGAGTGCATAAGGGCACTGAGCTTTGCACAACAAGGGCATGGGGCTAGGGAACAAATTAAGCATAAGTAGATTTTCAGTGTCGCCCCTACCTTGCATTTGTTGTTGTTAAAGTGACACTGTAGGCACCCAGACCACTTCTGCCCATTGGAGTGGTCTGGGTGCCTTGCCCCTCTCCCCTTAGCCATGTTAGTCAAACAGATTACAGGGCTAATCCCACCTCTAGTTGCTGTCTCTCAGACAGCCACTAGATGGTGTTTCGGGATTCTTACTGGATCAAAAGTGACTTAAATGACGTTCAATGTTCTTACTCTCTGCATGAGGATGTCTAACATCACATGGGTCTGATGAAGGGAGCTCAAATGTGAGCATGCCTGCATTAGACAGTGGAGAGCTGGGAGCACGCTAGAGATTCAATGAATCTCTTTGTGAAGTGTGTGATAAGGCAGGGCGCTGCGCTTGATTTGCATGCGCTCTAAGTTTTCAATGCTTCCCAATAAGTATAAGCTCGTTGGAGGGGCGAAGCAAGGAAGGTCAGCAGACCGGGGAGTAGCCGACGGAGGCTGGATGTGTGACGCAGCGCTAGAAATAAGGTAAGAAAAAGGATATTTGGGTAAGTTTTTATAGGTTAAAAGGAGTGTTAAGACACACAGAGTATAGGCGCTCGCTATAGTAGTATAAGTGATGTAGAATGGGCAGCAGTGACCAACACAAGGATTCCCCACCTTATGATAAACAATAGTGAAAAAAGAAAGAAGGAAACCGCGCCCTTATTTTGATACGAACATACGTACTCAAATCCTTATGGTCGTATAATGGTATACTCAGATTCTTATGGTCATATAATAATATACCTCAAAAAAAGAGAGAAATATACAAAATAATAGTGTAACCCTGTAAATATTTAGAAAGCAATAGAGAAAATATAAGGTAGTACACTCACATATAGCAGAGCTAAATACATAGCTCTGCTGTTTTAGCGCGTAGACGGAATGATCCCCGTCCTAGGATAAATATGAGGTAGTCCACGTCTTGATGGTCTCAAACAGAGAAAACAGACAGGAAGATCCACATAGTGTAGTAGATACTAATATAAATATGGGTGATAAATGAATAGAAAATATCGTACTCACATTTACTAGAGCGTACCTCGCTCTAGTTAATAGCGCATAGGTGGTATAATCCCCACCAAGGAATAAAGATGTAAACCAGGAGCAAAATATAGTGGAAATCTCAGAGTAATAAAAAGTTAAAATTATAACTATTTATTATACATATAAATCAGTAAAAAACAATATATATAAAATACTCAATGAGAAAGTCCATAAAAAATCCACTTTACGCGTTTCACCTATAGAGGCTTCTTCAGAAAGGAGTGTTACATGGGTCCAAGCGAAGGGGAGAATTGAATTTAGGATGAAATATAGCTTTCATATCGGCCAGTAGAGTTTCCCTTTAAGGAAGGGCTCAGCTGATTTGAACATGTGTCTGATTTATTTGGAAAGGCGCTAGTAATAATTGCCTAATCAGAATGTGTTGGAGAACTTAGTTTTGTTAATAACGTTTGACTGTTTGTCCTCTGTGGTCTCTGTGGAGCTGGAAAAGATGTGATCTTGCCTCAATTACTCTCTCTCCCCCTCTATGCAGCAATTTTGCCATTCAGACCTATATGCATGCCCTGCCTTGACTTCTACGTGCTGCTACTGTGCTAATTCAGATCTGCTACATTTCAACAAAGGGGCTTTTTAAGTAGCTGCAATTATTTGTAGAAGCATCTTAGCTATAATCTTAGATCCCCACTCAAATATATTATGACCTAGACACACCATATAGCTAATAATGTTTGTAGGGTTTTATATGTATTTTACCTGCATCTATATCTTCATCGATGGAAAAAATATACATGGGGCAATTGGTAAGCTGATCAGCTGGGATATCAGTTTCCCTCATGGATCTGCCATTGCTGAACTGCCTATTTTATAACCTCCTGCTGGGTATGGATGTGTGGGAAACAGTCAGATGTCCATGGAACATTAAGTTAATGTTAGGCTAGGCTGAAAGTCTTTCAGCTACCTCCTAGCCAAAGAACTATATATTTGGCTACAAATCCTGGAGATTTTCAGAAAACGCTGCGCCCTTTAATTCATACATATCAATGTTGTGGTTTTGATGCATATACACCGTCCTTGAGGTCTGGCAAATTTAGCCCGTAAGGCTTTTGTTGATTATTTAACATTTAACGGTTTGAAAACAAAAGATTCTATTGCGTATCAATATCGTTCCTTAAAAGTGGATTTGTTGCATAATGTTTAAAAGATGAAGTCTCCTCTGTATTTCAATTTGTAATTGTAGAATTAGTGTTAGAATCCAAAACACCTTAATGACTAGCAAAACTATAGAAGTCAATAAAATGAGATGTGTCATCATTTTTTTAGGCAAAGAAACGAAACAAAATAGTCATCTATCTTGATACTGAATATTTGTGCCAGTTGCCATCTGGATTTATTTGTCTAAAACGTGTAGAAGTCTGTTTATGCATTATGTATACAATGTCTTGACTTTATTAATGTAGAGGCATTGGAAGGCATAGACTGTATATGAAAAACACATAAATAAAAATGGTTATTTCATGCAATTTTTTTATTTTCGGGTCTTTTATGTCATTTTTCTGTGCCATATATCAATGCATATAAACAAATAGGCCTCTAGGATAATGCGAGGTGTTTGATGAATGACAGTGTCCCGGTTTTCTTTTCAAAATAACAAGTTTCCTTGAATAGAATGTGTTCGCAAGATCACTTCATTTTTATTATTATTCTTTAATGCATTAGGCACAATTAGTCTTTCATATAATTCAGTTTCTATTTTAAAGCCTATTAATCTTCAGAGATTAAGCAGCAAAGCAATGTAGAGAACGTCCAAAACACATACGTGTGTAAAGGCATTTGTGACTTGAAATTTCTTGAATTTTACGAACAAACATATTGATTTTTATTTATACGGCAACATAATAAATGCTGTAAAACACAAACTACAAACTCAGCAATAAAACCAAAGGCAAATAATGTTCCTAGTTTCATTCTCATCTGAACAGTTGCATGCCTAATATATGGTTCTTTTATTTTTTATTTATTTATAGTATGGGCTACATTAAGCAGGGGTAACAGAAATTGAAGGGTTACTCGAACACTTTAACCTGCAAAGGTAACATTTTAATTCCATGGAATCCAGCACTGGGCCAAGATCCCGCCGCTGATTTACAAGCCCCCGACCCCATCATATGGGCCTCGCACAAGCCAATCACAGGCTATTCATATAGCAGGTTTGGAACATTTTGCTGGCTAAGAGTGCATGTCATAGGAGGGATGGTGGGAGGAAAATTACATTTTTGTTAAAAATTTATACAAGAAATGAAGGGAGGCAGGAGAAAGCGCCCACAGGGAGGGAGGGGAAAACTACCTGCCTACTAATGCCATGGACATCGGTACATCGGTGCTGGGCCCAGGTAAGTGACAGAAGTGTTATGGGCAAATGCAAATATTACAAGTTTTAGAATGAAATGTTGTATTTCTTAAACTGTGTACGTTGTCTTTAAGAGATATTGCAAATTGACAAGGTGTTAGAAATGGAACATGTTTTTCATAGATGTTTCTTTAAGCAATAACCTCAGTGCAAAATATGTTTACGCCATTTTGTCCCAGACGAATTACAATAACAATAATGCATAAACAAGCTTCAAAGCTATACTACGACTCTTTCAGTACACAATATACTGTGGTAACCCCAAGTTAATGGAACTTCCCCAAATCCGGGAATCTCCCACGACTGTGCACTTACGTCTTAGTATAAACAACAGATAAGCTATTCAGACTTTGGGAAGCCATCTTGTCCCAAGTTGGTGGAAGTTCCCCAGGTACGGGAGTTTCCCATGGCGTGTGCACTTGCTTTTAGTTATGGCCTTGTATCTAAAGGGAGGTCCTAAATTGATTTAAAGTAGACAAGTTACTTTTTCATATTTGAACTATGGTGACCCTAAAATGACAACACCTAAGGCATAAATAGGTGTACTTTTAAATGTTAACAAACAGAGGAGAGACTTGGAGGCAGACATTTTGTCTTTTAGATATTTATTATATAAAAATATAAATATAGACATATAAAATCCATTATAGCAGAGTTTATAAGATGTAATTAAATGCTTACAAATATCATTAATAGGTTAACATACCCTTCTGAACATGTCATCATGTCAGCCTCTCTGACATTTTAAGATGGAGCAGCGTCTGCCTCCAAGTCTCTCCTCTGTTTGTTAACATTTAAAAGTACACCTATTTATACCTTAGGTGTCGTCATTTTAGGGTCACCATATTTCATATATGAAAAAGTAACTTGTCTACTTTAAATCAATTTAGGACCTCCCTTTAGATACAAGGCCATAACTAAAAGCAAGTGTACACGTCATGGGAAACTCCCGGACCTGGGGATCTTCCACCAGCTTGGGACAAGATGGCTTCCCAAAGTCTGAATAGTTTATCTGTTGTTTATACTAAGACGTAAGTGCACAGTCGTGGGAGATTCCCGGATTTGGGGAAGTTCCATTAACTTGGGGTTACCACAGTATATTGTGTACTGAAAGAGTCGTAGTATAGCCTTGAAGCTTGTTTATGCATTATTGTTATTGTAATTCGTCTGGGACAAAATGGCGTAAACATATTTTGCACTGAGGGTATTACTTAAAGAAACATCTATGAAAAACATGTTCCATTTCTAACACCTTGTCAATTTGCAATATCTCTTAAAGACAACGTACACAGTTTAAGAAATACAACATTTCATTCTAAAACTTGTAATATTTGCATTTGTCCATAACAGAAGGAGCTATAAATCCCTTCTGCACCGGCGTAGGGGGCCATGACAGGGGGGAACCAATAGTGCCAGGAAAACTAGTTTTTTTTCCTGGCACTGTAATTTCCCTTTAAATAGCAAACAAACTATAGAGCAATAGTAACTCGCCATAATGAATCTATCAGTTAGGATGCACAAGGTGTAATAATAAATGTCCAAATTTCAAAGCATAATTTAAAGGAACCGCTTCAAGCTGAACATTATTTCTAGATAGACATTTCCACCTTTACAGATGATTAAGAGTAAATCATATAAAGTGCTGTGTTCCAGGAAGGATTGTCTGTAATTACTAACCTCTTTGTCTGAAACTTGGTAAAATAAAGGATCTAGGGTCTCAAGTTCACATTTTCAATTATAAATAAAATTAATTAAATGAAATTCGCCATTACCTACTTTTGGCTCAAAACCCATTTTTTTTCTACATGATATTCACACAGGTGACAAAGACCAAATTAAGTCCGACCTGCCAAGCTATAAACCATAGAACTTGTCTAAGAAACTAAATTGCATGTACTGTGGGATCGATTGACATTGAACTGATCTTATGATGCAGCTCTTGTTTCCTACCTATGATTTTCACATTTCCAGCTGTTAGACAAAGCAATATGTCTATTTTATGGATGTCATTATTTGGGCCACTTATGTACCTGTCACGAGGAATATATTTATACTCTAGATGCATACCATGAGTGTTAACCTGCAGAATATTCTTATGAATAGTTTATGAGAACATAAGAACAATTAAATAGATCCCCATAGAATACAGGTTGCCCATATGTGCGATATGATTGTTATTGTACTTTCTAAAATTGTATTTTATTTCCCTGAATAATCATTTTTGAAGTGACTATGGGAAATAAAATTATTGCTCAAATATGTATTTTGATGTTGCCTTCAAAGGCATAACCTTTAGTAGAAATGAGTCTGTATTCTGACATTAGAACAGACAGATTTGCTAAGATATAATTGCACTATTTGAAAAGGCAAGAGAAGTTCACATTTTCTGAGAAAGTTGAGCATTTAACACTAAAAATAAACATTATTATTATTGTTGTTGTTATTATTAATGCACTGTACAAAATAAGCAGATTGTCTCCTTTAAAGGGGAGTAAAAAAATTAAGTAAACCAATCAACACTTTTGTTATTAAGATAAAAGTCACAATACACTAACCTTCTCCAGCCCCTTGTACTAAAGTGACTTATTTGTTCTTTAAAAGGACACTATAGGGGCGGAGCCGAGCAAGCGAGCTGACTGGTCGCACTTCACAGGGGCTCCAGCTACATGGGCCCAAATCCATTAATAAATCAAGACCCAGTGACCCGATCGGCGAATAACCAGGCCCACTGGACCGACACAACGAGTGTGCATCCAGCGACACCTATATCGACACCCGGCATGCCTGGGAAATACTGTGGCCGGCTTGGGCCTACCGGAGGAGGAGGACGGCCGCCTTTCCGCCCGACTCTAAGGCCTTCAAGCGCACAGAAGCCGCTCCCCCCCCCCCCTATGGACCAGTGGGGGACATCCCGGTCCCCGCCTACAGGGAGGTCCCGCACGCCACACCAAACGGCTGTTCCCGCAAGCTCCACAAGCAAAGCGGTGGCGAGGGCCTCCAAAATGGCGGCACTGACAGACTCAGAAACTCGAGACCTAAGACAACCAGATCTCACCCCAGGTACCTGCGACCATACCGGCGACCCCATCGACGCATTATTTGACCGCTTCTGGGCTAAGTGGATGAAACGACTGCAAGCAATGACAGTCTACCCCACGCCGCCCTCGCAGACAAGAGCCTATGGCGGGAAAGGACTGGGGCCTCCACCTCATGGAACAAAGAAGACACACACTGGAGCTCTCCCAGATAAAGGCACTCCCGGGCTGGGAGCAACCAGGGGCATGCTCCGCAAGCGCCGACCACGCAAGAGGAAATATGCTAAACGTAGACCTACACGAATCAACACGACTCACCTCCTCATCCCGACAAGGACGACCGTGGGCCACACCGGACTCCAGGTCATCAGTAGGAGGGCGCTAGCCCCAGCGCAACCCCGGGGTGGAGGAGTCCACTCATCACCGCAACGCCATATGATCCCCGGCAAGCACCTGGAGGGGGGGCGCCTGATAACAGGGTCAGAGGGCCTACTACAACGACGAATGCGCATAAACAGAGCGTTGGCCCCACAACAAGGAGGGAGCACCACTGCCGCTCCAAACTGCCCCACTGCCCCAAACCCACACACACTGAAGAGAAGTGCCCAGTCCAGACAAGGTATCGGCTGACTCTGCAGGGTACGAGCATTAACGCAAGGCAAGAGACCCAATGCCAACCGCCTCCAATATGACTCCAGTGAACACTAGCAACCAATTTACTTTACTTTACAAGATGACTTTTGATTTCTCTTCAACACGTTATGTTATCATATTGGTTTACACAAGAGATCACTGGGGGGTCTCACTCACTCATGGTTCACTTTGTTTAATGTGTTAAAGCTTTGTTTCTGAATAGCCCAGTAGCCGTACAACTCAATAATATTCCATCTAGCAATAATCATTCTCATGTTATCCTGCTATCGTCTAGCCTCCTCTCTGCCTTTCAAAACGCACCTCTTATCCTATAGAGCCCAGCATACTCAGACAATACCTCTTAGTCTTAGTTATAAGTACAGTGCTATACATGTCTACTTAACTCTTGTCAAATGCAGATAGCATAGCACATAGCCAGTATGTACGGATATAAGCAACTTGCCTAGGTTAATTATTTACTGCGTGTCATGCCATATTTGTACCTCCTGACTACTAAATATAAAACTGGGCAATGCTACCAATGCCATACTGATGTCTTTCTATGTATACCGTTCAGTTTAAACTTAGGTTAAGCCATTAAAACAGGGCATTCTAGCTAGCTAAGCAATGTTTAACAATTATTAATTATTAGTATATACTCTCTGTATGTTTGCAGTCTTAAGCCTGATGATCGTAACGTGAACCGCTACAGACATACAAAGTTAACGTGTATTAAGCTTACTTACACATCATAAAAATTGTGCCTTTTTCCAAATGCCATGCAACGTAAACTTCTTTCTGTTAATCCGTGCACAACCAAAATAAAGAATTAAAAAAAAAAAAAAAAAAGGACACTATAGTCACCAGAACCACTACAGCTTAATGTAGGGGTTCTGGTGTTCATAGCCTGTCCCTGCAGGCTCAGCAATAAAAAAGCTGGCTTTTCAAAGAAAAGGCAGTATTTACATTACTGCCCAGTACCACCTCTAGGGACAGTCACTTAGACGCCCACTAGTAGTGCTTCTTGGGTCAGTGCTGCACAATGTGCAGCATTTGCATTTAGCATCACCACACTCTGCATGGAGGCACAGAACACTTTAGACACAACAGGGTAATCCTTGAATCATGGACTAGTAGGTGGTACTTGAGGACTGGTTTGGGAACCCCTGTCTTAGAGGATAAGGGTCTTTTTTTTCATTCAGAAGAAAACAAAATCGAATTAATCTCTGATTTGTTGGCTGCTTTTTCATTTAGTCACTTTGATGCACAAGAAAGTGATAATCCACCCCTACGTAATAACCGTAATAATATGCTGACTAGTTTTCATATCAATACTTTGTGTGCATCCTCTGTGTATTTTGCTAAACTTATTTATCTATAGCATCTAACAGCATTCCCATACGTCTCAGTTTAATTCCCAGGCCTGCTCCTGTTCCATCACATCCTGTGGTCGATCCTATTTGTGACAGGCAGAGCAAGGTCATGTGTGGGGTCGTGGCAGGCAGCACTGGCAGTTACATCACATTTATTATAGGAGGCAGTGGCAGTCAGCGTAGTTTAACAGAATGTGAGCTGAGTCACCACCACTGGCCGAGAATCCTGCTTCTACCTGAGCTTTATGAAGCCTATAAGTTAGCTGGTATGATACCAATCCATTTTGGAAGGTGGCTCCAGCCTAGAAACGACAAGGGTTAATTGAAGAGGTTAATATCTTGACCCTGAAATATTAGTGTCTTTTGTCATAAAACTATTTAAGGGACATTTTTGGTACCATACCAACTTCATTGGAAAGAAGTTGTTATGGTGCCAGGAGGTCATAAGAGCCGGCTTACCTTTAGGGGCTAAACCATTCATGAACAGTTTAGCCCCAAAGTCTTGAATCCAGTTCCATTAAGCTCTGCCCCTCCTTCCGCTGCTCTCTGATTCATGAAACCTTGGATAGCCTAGAACAGACCATAACAATACAATACAATTATTCAGATACCACCATACTTCCTTACAGCCATTTCTTAAAAACACAATGCATCCTGTCAAGGACAACTGGAACTACAGCAAAGCTAAATATCGTAATATGTGTCGTAATATACACCCAGACTAGCAAAAACATGGAAAAATGTTATACATAATGTTGGCACATAGAATAGAGCACATCGATAATTATTTTATATACCAGTAGGTTGCTTGCTCCCTTGATATTTTAATTTTAAACCATTATTTTCCTCTGCTGATGTATGGATAGCTATCGGCAAAATTATTGTCAATTACACAATATAGTTGTCAACAACCTAGCAATCAAATATGTAATTGAGAAACCAGTCTTCTTTCACACTTTTCAGAAGTTCACAGTATGTTTGTATCTTTTTAATTACATTTGTTATTGAATGATGCTTGTTGGTGTCTTTATATATTTCCTGCAGTATTTTTTTTTTTTTGTCACTAAAATCACAGTATGTTTTATCGTTTTTTTTTTTTAGTTTTTTTTTGCATTAATAGAGAAAAGTAAAATCATTTCAGTCTGATTCAATAAATCGACATGGAATCATGAGTCATGTTTTACACCAAACGCTTGAAGTGCTCTATTCTCTTCTACAGCACTGATTAACCTTAGAAAGAAAACTGAACTCTGCATATCTGAGCAATATTAATTGGCAATATATATAATAAAAGTTTGTAAAACCTTTTACTGTGGTATGCACCTTTTTACTGAACTTAACATCAAAAAATTAATACAAAATGAAACGTTATGTTTGCAATGACAGCCTTTTTTATTTCGTCAAATATCTGTTTATGTTATGTGTAGATCCAGGACTCAAATCTTTGTACATTGTGTTATCAGAAATATAAAACACGCTATGTACTGAGCTAGCTGCTCTTTAAATTCTTCTTTTATCAACTACATATTGAAAGTAGCTTTTATATTTCTATTGAAAGTGTTTTAGCGGCTACGAACATATTGATATCTCTCTTATTTTCGGATATATTTCCAGGGCTACAAACAATACAACAGAGTTAAATTGATACATAATTAAAACATGTAAATAACACACAGACTAAGGTTACCATATGAACAAAATTACACAAAAAGAATAATAAAGAAAATAAGGGAAATTCAAGGTAATATAAATGTACTGTATGATATAATCACAATATTTTCTATAAACATTATATATAATTTTTTTAATATATATATATATATATATATATATATATATATATATATATATATATATATATATTCAAATGACTAATTGTCATGCTTGTTGTTAAAGCAGGTATCAAGTACTGCAAATACCAATAGCCATTAGACGTTAGTAGTTTGGCTCACTGCTGCATGGCCGCCTTTACTGATACCAATTACCATTTACAGGGTTATTAAATTTAAATGAGAATTAAAAGTTAATTCTAAGTGAATATCAAATTTAAGGCCAAAATTGTCAACATCTAGGCATAGCTGAGTATTTAAAGTTAGGCTATTTGGGGTTTTAAATTTGAAATTCACTTTGAATGTTTACTAGTGAATAAACCTATACATGTTTAAAATTTAGCAAATTAGAGATGCTTAAAAAAAAATAAGAATTTTCAATAATATTAGATTCACTTAGCGCATGCTCGGCATTACATTCCCACCTTTCCTCAACAAGCAGAGAGCCTGGCTCACAGTATTATAGCACTCTGCTGGTACACCTACCAAGCATCAGTCCCAGTAGAATTCTTTGAATCTTTTTACGTAATAAACATTACGATATCATCTATCTGTGCCAGGTTCTTGGACACATTCTAGACATGTTTTTTGTCAACTGCAATTAGTCCTGAATTTGACCGATTAGGCGATCATCTGAATTCCCTTTACCGAGCTACCATATAGACTAATTATGAAAAAAAAAAACTTGCCCAATGTATGCGCATGTTTGTTTTGCTTTGTGATACAGCGTTCTGACAACAAAGCCCTAAAAATAGAGGATTGTTGGGAAAAAACATTACTATTTTCTAGGGGATATTTTCTGAATGTTGATTTTATTCACAGACGAAGTGAGAAGTGACCAATAGAGAAGTAATATAATATAATATATATAATATAACAAAAAAAGATTCAGCAAAACTAATCAGACACACAAACAAAGTTCAAAAGTTGGACACTCGGTATTCTGCAAATTATATATAAAATGTCAATATTTTGTATATAGTCAGCAGTACACCAATATATAAAAAAAAATATATATATATATATATATATTTTTATATATATTTTTTTTCTCATTTTATTTTCCTTCTCTTGGTAACTTTTTCTCACTTACAAAAATGCACCTATTGGTGTACTGCTGACTATATACAAAATATTGACATTTTATATATATTTTGCAGAATACCGAGTGTCCAACTTTTGAACTTTGTTTGTGTGTCTGATTAGTTTTGCTGAATCTTTTTTTGTTAACCCCTTAACGACGAGTGACGGACGAGGTCCGTCACTCAGGGGAATGCGTTAATGACGAGTGACGGACCTCGTCCGTCACCCGTTAAAATTAACCCCAGATCGCCGCAATCGCGGCGATCGCGGGGTTAATGGTGCTCCGGTCTGCCTCTGCATTAGAGGCAGACCGGGAGCACCGGATCGGGCTGTCAGAGTACATGTGCCCGCTCTGACAGCATGTCTGAGCGGGCACATGTGCTCTCTATACTCACCTCCGCCTCCCTGCACTTCCTGGTTCTGTGTGAAGTGCAGGGAGACGGATCTTCAGTGATCCTGCCCCCTGGTGGAAAGAAAATATAGTAAAATTAAAATCCCCCCCCTTTACCCCCCCTTTACCCATTTTAATAAAAAATTAACCCCTTCCCTGGCAATTGATCACTGACTACAGTGATCAATTGGCAGGGATTACATTTTACTAAGATCTGATTTTTTTTTTTAACCCCTGAGGGTTAATTCTTTTTTTTTTAACCCTAAGGGGTTCAATTTATTTTATTAATTAATTTAAATATTTTAAAATTATAAATTTAGCTAGCTGGGGAGGGTGGAAGTTAGTGGGGAATTGGGGGATTTAGTATTACGCTAACTAGGGGTTAACGTTAAAAAAAGTTTAAAAATACGCTTTAAAAAGTTAAAAAATTAAGTTAAAAAAAAAAGTTTTAATAACATTTAAGTAAAAAATTTAAAAAAATAAACCCTTTACCCAGTCCAAATAAAAATTAACCCCTTCCCTGCCAGTCGATCACTGCCTACAGTGATCAAAATACAGATCACAGTATTATACTGTTCTAATTTTTTTTTAACCCCTGACAATTAACTTTTATTTATTTTTTAACCCTCAGGGGTTAAATTTATTTAATTAACTAATTTAAATATTGTATAATTAAATATTTTGCTAGCTGGGGTGGGTGGGAGTTATGGGAAAATGGGGAATTTACTGTTAGTGCTGCTTACTGCTAGTTAGGGGTTAACGTAAAAAAAAAAGCTTAGAAAAATGTTAAATCTGTAAAAAAAAGTTTTACGAAAGTTTAGGAAACTTTAAAAAAATGAATAATCAAAACAAAAGTTTAAAAAATAGTTTTAAAAAGTAAAAAAAGTTTTAAAAAGTAAAAAAATACATTTAATAACGCTCATTACCACTACACCTGGTACAAGCTAGCGGAAAAATGATCCCACGCTAAGGTTCAAAATATGCCTTTTGAAATACCCTGGGATGTCTTCTTTAAGAAATGGTATGGCTTTATGGGGTATTTGGTTTATATAGCCTGGTAAAATACTCTAAAATGGGACATGGGCACAGCGTAAAAATTTAAAGTTTGAAAAAAAATGGAATGGCTGTGTCCCAAATGTGCCCCTCCGATGTCCACATATACCTGGCAAAGGTACATACGGGGGTATTTTTGTACTCAGCAGACATAGCTGAGCAACATATGAAGTATTATACAGTGGTAGTACACATAAGGTTTGCAAAATATACTGTGCAAACTCACTTTGTGTGTCAAAAAGGCAGAAAAAACGCTTATTACCACTACACCTGGTACAAGCTAGCGGAAAAATGATCCCACGCTAAGGTTCAAAATATGCCTTTTGAAATACCCTGGGATGTCTTCTTTAAGAAATGGTATGGCTTTATGGGGTATTTGGATTATATAGCCTGGTAAAATACTCTAAAATGGGACATGGGCACAGCGTAAAAATTCAAAATTTGAAAAAAAATGGAATGGCTCTGTCCCAAATGTGCCCCTCCGATGTCCACATATACCTGGCAAAGGTACATACGGGGGTATTTTTGTACTCAGCAGACATAGCTGAGCAACATATGAAGTATTATACAGTGGTAGTACACATAAGGTTTGCAAAATATACTGTGCAAACTCACTTTGTGTGTCAAAAAGGCAGAAAAAACGCTTATTACCACTACACCTGGTACAAGCTAGCGGAAAAATGATCCCACGCTAAGGTTCAAAATATGCCTTTTGAAATACCCTGGGGTGTCTACTTTAAGAAATGGTAGGCCTTTGTGGGGTAGTTTGAATTTAAAACCTGCAAAGATGCTTGGAAATTGCACATAGGCCCGGCGTCAAAATTCAAAGTTCGGTCAAAACTGATATGGCTTGGTCTCCTATATGGCACTGTAGCTTCACAAAATAGTGTCATAGACATACAATGGGGGTGTCCTTTTACTCAGAAGACTTAGCTGAGCATAATTTGGGGGGTTTGAACTTAGTGGCACACATGAAATATACAAAATGCCCAGCAAAAATGCAATCCGTATGTAAAAAATGCACAAAATTATTTTTTACCACATACTTTGGCATGTAATGGTAAAAAAATGGGGGCATGTTAAGGCACAATATGCACCTTATGAGATACCCTGGAGTGTCTTCTTTTACAAATGGTAGGCCTTTGTGGGGTGTTTTGAACAGTAAAACTGTTATAATACCCCAAATGGAAGCATAGGCTCATTAAATCCGTCTCTCAAAATTCTACTGTGAATACTGAAAAGGACAGGTCTCCTGTATGGCACTGTAGCTTCACGAAATAGTGCCATAGACATACAATGGGGGTGTCCTTTTACTCAGAAGACTTAGCTGAGCATAATTTGGGGGGTTTGAACTTAGTGGCACACATGAAATATACAAAATGCCCAGCAAAAATGCAATCCGTATGTAAAATATGCACAAAATTATTTTTTACCACATACTTTGGCATGTAATGGTAAAAAAATGGGGGCATGTTAAGGCACAATATGCACCTTACGAGATACCCTGGAGTGTCTACTTTTACAAATGGTAGGCCTTTGTGGGGTTTTTTTGAACAGTCAAACTACTATAATACCCCAAATGGAAGCATAGGCTCATTAAATCCGTCTCTCAAAATTCTACTGTGAATACTGAAAAGGACAGGTCTCCTATATGGCACTGTAGCTTCACGAAATAGTGCCAAAGACATACAATGGGGGTACCGTTGTACTCAGCAGAAGTAACTGAACACATAATAAAACTTTGTACAGGAATAGCACACACCAAATTTACAAAATACACATGAGAAGTTCTTTGTTATAAGTTTGTGTGCGAAAACCCCCAAAAAACACAATTTTACTCCAATATTTAGCAGAGGTTGGCGGTAAAATGGCTATGTAGAAAGTGTCAAAACAACCTTAGGTAAATAGCCTGTGGTGTCTACTTTATATAAATATATACTTTTGTGTGGCAATTTTGTTTTCTTTTATGGCTATTAGGCTTACAAGACAAACATACCAAATTCTAAAATCGCTCCACATAAAAAGTTTATTTTACTCCTTGTGCTTTGTGACCTGTAACTACCAAAAAAAACTGAAAATCCCAGACACATTATATATTCTGTAATTCAGAACAACTAAATGAATTTATTTTTAATTACTTTCCTTAACCTGCACTAATTATGTACACATTATTATTGCAAAAACTGTAAAAAAAAACACACAAAAATTCATTTTTTTGCATATTTCTGTATTTTTTTTATAATAAATAAGCATTTATATATACATGTGTTACATCAAATTAAAGCCCTTTCTGTCCTTTAAAAAACGGTATATAATATGTGTCGGTGCAATAAATTAGTAAAATGCAAATTGCAGTTGAACGCAAATAGCAAAAAATGCAAAAAATGCCGTTGTCATTAAGTGAAAGACAAGCTTCTGAAGCTCTGTCCTTAAGGGGTTAATGGAATTCGGAGGAGCCAATGTGGCCTTCACCCATCTTCAAAAAATATATATTTATGTTCAGCCAAAACAAATGTTTCCACCTTGCACAAATATACCAGATTCTGCATTTACAAGTCAAATCAGTGATAATGAAATACAGATTTCCTGTAAAACACTACATGCAGAGAACAAAACAACCACATTTTGTTTTGCAATTTTGTTTGATTGCATTTCTCTCAATTCTCCTGCATTTGGTTGTTAAAATTCCTCTGAGGTTTACTGTATTCTTTAACAACCCAAAGGAAACCAAACTGAGCAGAATAGATCCTTGCTTTTTTTTAAAATGGATTTCATTGATGGAATGAGACTCATTCAAAAATATATCACCCAAACTGCAAGTGAGTTGCAACCGAATTATGACTGAATTTCCAGTTAATGTTAGATTTTATGTGACTTTGAGCACAGTAAACGTTAATGGATGCTGCTAAATATATATGTATATATGTAAGTCAACATTAACCACTGACAGGTGAAGTGAATAACATTGATTATATCGTTACAATGGCAGCTGTCAAAGGGTTGAGATATATGAGGCAGCAAGTGATCAGTCAGTTCTTAAATTTCTTGTGATGAATGCAGAAAAGCAGGCAAGGAAAAAGATCTGAGTGACTTTGACAAGGTCCAAATAGCGATGGCTAGATGACTGGGTGAGAGCATCTCCAAATTGGCAAGTCTTTTAGCGAGTTCCCAGTATGCAGTGGCTAGTACTTACCAAAACAAAAAATTGTGCAATGAAGGTCAATGGGTGAACTGGCATCATGATCATGTGCACCTAAGGCCCATTGATGTATGTGGGAAATGAAGCCTACCCAATCTGATGCAATCACAAAAGAGTTACTGAATAGAACTCTGTGATAATACACAGTGATGGCATTAACAGGATTTATAGGCAAACACATATGCTCTGCAGTATTATGGCTCAGCAGAATAACTATTTTGTAACAGAACTTTCACTGTTCGTAACTAAGGTTTTCACTATACTTCCACTCTTCCGGTCTCTGACTGGTTTGCTAAAAAGGCTTTTCAGATGGTATTGGCTATTTGGCTAACACGTTCCTTATGTCCCCGGCATTATAATGATCATGCTCCCACCCATACCACTTGCCTTTATTTATGTTTTTCTTTTCTTCCTTGTGCCAAATCCCAATATCTGGGTGCGACCATTTTGTTATTCTCTGCCATGATGTCTGCAGTTTGCTCTTCATTGGAATGGATTTTACTGGTGGCTTGTGGGTATATTTTTTGGCAACGGAAACAGAATGTTGGCTAAACTCCACCCAATGTCAAGTTTTATCAACTTAACTGCTAAATTTAATTAAAAGTAGGCCCGTTATGTCCCCTGTGTGGTCATGATAACATTCAGTACTATGTTATTACCGTCTGTCAGTAACTGGCTCCAAATATCACTGAGACTCTGGAACATTGTTTTCAGTCAACTTTTTATTTGGCCTCAAACATATAACCACTTCACAAGCTGATTCCACAGTCACTGCACAAAATGGCTTCCAACAGTCACACACTGACCTAGACAATAAAGTTACATGTTCTAAAGATGCAGTCATCTCAACAAGTTCCTAACTTATCCCAAAATGTAGCTCACCTAAACCAGAATAAAATATAATTGTTAAGCATCAACGGCTCTGTAGACACCTCCTGGTACTAACCCTGATATAGTCAATGTAAATAAAGGCCCCTTGAAGACCAAGTTGACATTATGACATAGGCTGCCATTGATGTTTCAAGGGGTTAACAATGTTTAAACACATTGAATTTAAAATCAAGCAAATAAAACTAAAGCATTTTATTCTGTAAAGTTTCAGGAGAAATAACCCTGTCAGACAAGTGGTATTAGCGTTAAATAAAGACAGCAGAAAATTTAATTTTCAAACGTAGAACATATGGAATTCAATTTCTTCCATCTAGCGAATATAAAAGTATGTTTAATCAAAAAATCATTGATGGAGCTAAACTTTTACTTCTGTTTTTCCAAACTGTACTTGTAGAAATTGATTTTAGTTCCCATTCTTGCTTTTAAATGGTGTATTTAACCTTTACATATTTTATGCTTACAGGCAACAAACCTTTGCGTTCTGCATTTTTTTAAATCTGATGCTTCCTAATGACAAAGTTCCAGCAATATTCCATATGGCAATTGAATCCCATTAATAGCAGAACATAATGAATATAAACTGTAAACTATACCCTTGCAGTGTTTTATTGTCTCTTAATGTAATGACTGACCTTTGAAAGGAATATTTAACTTACACAGAGGTGCTCTGTTCTTCGTAGCATCTTGCACTGTGCTGTTTACCTACATTTTAAGAGATGTGCTAGTTGCAGGGGTATTTAATATTTAGCATATTAATCGCAGTTGTTAGAAAATTATCATCTAAAAAAAAAATAATAATACCCTGATGAAAGCATTTAAAATAAATGAAAAAGAAGTAGGCTAGTGACAATTAAACAAAATAATGCAGCACTAGAAATATAACATGCAATAAATTCAGTTTTGTAGCATTAGAGACAAACTAATTTTTGAACACATTGTAGAGATTACAATCACTTTATGTTTTTTGTTTCATTTATATTTACAAGTATTTTATATTTATTTTTCTAGTCAACTGGTTTTTAAATATTTTTTTAACATAAGATACAAGAGAAATAAAATGTAAGTAAAATACAAAACATTAAAATAAATATACAAAAGTAAAAGGGGTAATATTAATCTATTGTGACATTTTTTTTCTACTATTTGTGTTAGATGAAGACATAGTCCTCTCAGTTTTTACAGTGATGCATAATAACCTAAGACCAATTAAAGAGACAGTGCACTACAAGCATTATATTCATGACATTTTAGTGACAGCAGGTGTCGTTTATCTGCTTTTGTTTTTTAAATCTGTTACAAACAGTTTGACAAAACCAGGGGACTCGTTGGCATCCATACCAACATTACTCTCCTTCCAGCATGATATGCATTGATATGGGGCGGTAGCTGGCCATGACAGTTGGATCTTTTCCCTGTTTCAAGATGGGGAGCATATTCGCTCTGGTCATCTCTTCAGGGAAACTTCCCTCTTGCACCGCATTGTTAAATGCTAATGCTAATTGTTTACTTAGGATAGATTTGAATGTATGAAAGAACAGATTAGAGAATCCATCTGGGCCGGGAGTTTTCTGTTTCTTAGTTTTCGTTATTGCCCGATTTACCTCCTCCTCTGTAATCTGTTTATTTAAACTCTCTGTCTTAGTCTGGTCTATTTTCGATAGCTTTGTACTAGTCAGATATTGTTTAATCTTATTTATAGGGGCTTCATCTGGGATATTATATAATGCACCATAATATTCTCTAAAACAGTTACCGATATCTCTTGGGTTTGTATAAGTTATTTTATTGTATATAATATTTAGTATCTGAGCGTTAGCCTGTTGTTTCCTCAGCTTATTTGTTAACATCTTATCTGTTTTATTCCCTCTACAGTAAAATCTCAATTTTAGTTTTTTTTTTTTTTTTTTTAATTCTTTATTTTTGCAGTGCGTGAAAAAAAAATAACAAGCGAGCATGTGGTACCCCGACGGCATTCCTCATGCTTTTCATTAACAGTTGAAACATTAGGGTATATGTTAGATCTTGCACTTTTTTTTATGTATATAAGTCCAACATAGGTGAAACAGGCTGATGAGGCAATTTAGTAAGATTTAGGTGGGCTCTAATAGGTCAAAAGCATTGTAAGGGTTAAACAGGCTTAGGCATATAACAGGTTAAAATATATCTTGTTTTAAGTAGTAGCTATCAGATTAAGAGTGTATTTGTCTACAGCTTCCTGACTACTTAGGTGCTTATATATCAGAGTAAACGCTTGTAGGCATATGAAGAGTTTAGGCAAGAGAAATGTTGGTGCTAGTGATTGTAGTGCATTACAAGAGACATCCTAAAGGAGTGCCAGGGAACACATTTAGGCTAAGCCATAGAGAAATAATAAGGCAAAAATAACTGTGCTAAGCTGACTAGTAATGTGTAGGTCGGCATAATTAAGGCAGCTAACGTAACGAACAGTAAAGTCACTTAACCAACGCCAGCTGCTGGTATATGGTTGTCGCCCCTTGTGTCGCCGTGTAGGCCTGCCTGCCCGCCACAGGGGGGGTCGGTCTCCCGGTGTGTGGAAGAGACCCATGTATAGGCCGTTGAGGGCTGCAGTGTTCTCCGTTTTCTCCTCTGGGTTTCCTCCCCAGTGGGCCGTGTGTGTGCCTCCCGACAGCTCGGCCTCCCTGGATTCAGCCTCGCTGCAGCTGGTTCCGCTCCACACTGGGCCCTGTGGTCGTCAGCGTGAGGTTTCATGTCTCGCTTGTCGCCGGTTTCCAGGATCGCCGAGCGAGGGGTTGGCACCCTCAGTGGCGCGGGTTCGCAAGACTCCGCAGGCGTTGCAGCACAAGCTCCAGTGGCCTCCCGCGTGGTGTTGCCTCGGGTCCCGCTTGGTGCAAAGGCTCCTCTGAAGGTATGAGGGGGGCATAAAGATAGGGCGCGTCGAGTGGTCGGACGGATCCACGCCGCCATCTTTTTCATCTCCATCCGGTAGGCTTGTCTCCGGGCCTTATGTTTTGCCCAGAGATGGGTGCGCAGCAGGTCCACGAAGTCCCCTATTTGCTTGGGTGGTGTGAGGCATGGTCGCTTAATCACAGACCGCGTTTGCGCCGCCATCTTGGCTGATACTCGTGAGCTCCTCGTGGCTGTTAATGTCGCCGCTTGTACATATATTTGTGTGGGGGTAACCGTCCCCTGCGGGGACCGGGATGACCCCCGCCGGTCCACAGGGGGGGGTAGCAGGGCTGCGGTAGGCTTCTGCTCAAGAGCGTGTCCCGAACCGGGGAATCGGCCGCCTCCCCCAGTCCGCTGGCTCAGCTCAGAGTTAGGCCTCATGTTCGTTTGGAGGTTGTCCGTGGCGCATCGGTTGAGGAGTGGTACCGGTGTGTTCAGCATGCTTTGCTACGCTTGATCCCGGTCTCCGTGTGCCGCTAATGCCCCTTTGTTAGTCGTAACCTCATAAGTTTGTCCGTAGTCACAGGAGCACTGAACAAGTGCGACTGGCCATCTTTGCTGTCAGGCCCCGCCCCCCAATTTTAGTTTTTTAATGTTATTCATTGTTTTAATATTCAAACACTGTACAATATTATTTTGAACTTCTGTTAATCTTCTACCTTTCTCTATTGAAGGATCTTTTTTATTGTCCTCTTTTTATTGACCTACTAATATCATAAATCTTCCTTCTTTATCTAATTCCTGATATAATGTATCCCACTTTACCCTTTCTGAAATTATCAGAGCAACTCCTCTTTTTTTTTTCTTTCATAGAGGCGTGTATAATAATTGGGAACTTCTTCCCCCCCCCCCCACGTTGGTTTCTCATTTTGTCTCCAGTGAGTCTCTTGCACTAAACAGATATCGATCTTATATTTTATCATTTGATTACGTAACAGGGATCTTTTGTACACCAAATTCAGACCCTGAGCATTTATAGACATGAACTTCACCATATGTTATTCTTCTCCTTCTCTTTTTCCCCCTCCTGACTTTGAAACCACGCAGATAACACAAATATACAACAGACGACATGACAAAACCTAGGGACATCTATATATAGTCCCATAACTAACCCTATCTCACAGAAGGCTATAACCTGGCCTCTGTGGATAGACCCTGTCTCGAGAATAACCAATTACTCCGAGACTTGTGCTTATAAAAAAAAAGCATCAGGCAGGACCACGAGGTAGCATCCAAGGGCACAGACCAGGGGGGAGACCAAGAGGGAGGAGAGAGAGAAAAAAAAATTAGAATTAGAATTTCACTATTTGTATTATAGTTATCCATTGTGTTAATTTGTGCAAACTATTTCATCTTGTATATAATAACACTTAACTCTTTTTCTACAACCACCTTTTATCTTCCCTTCCATAGTGAATACTTATTTCAATTTCACCCTTGCAAATATTCATTGTGCTAATTTATGCATATTGCTTCCACCTTATGTATAGTGTCATTTGATTCTTTTTCTACAGCAAGCCTTTTTTTATCCCTCCATAAAGAATACTTAGATCAATTTATCTATTCCTTACCCATTCTGTACTCTAGCACCCTAATTTGATTATTCTAGCAGCCTTACTGCCGTTATATCTTTAAAAACACACTCATTACAGGTTAAATTTACCATTTAGTGATATATTTAGTGAAATAGCAACCCGTGCCCGGTTATAAATACTCTTGCCCTTTATATCGTCTAGTTCCTTCAAACCAAAATTTTAGTGACTCTTTCTCGTCTGGGGAGCTTTGACTTTACTTCTGTAAAGACCATTTTCCCAATTAGGCCTTAATTACCTCTTAATTACCCCTATTGTGTTACATCATCTTGTGCTTTATTATATTCTATAATTACCACTACCTTATTAGTTTATACTTAAATACTATTATTAGCATCTATTAATTAAAAAAAACGAAAAAAAAAAAAGAAAAAAAAAAACCCTTCTCTTTCTTTTTCCCCCCCTCCCCTCTCTCTTCTTTGTCCTTTAATTCTTAGTTGACTAATTTATCTTTTGGAGATCAAACATGCTTTAGTCCAGTCCTCTAGGTCTTTGGCTGAAGTAAATGGTCTCCATCTTTCTTCCCACCACACAATTATTTTAGATGGCTGTATCCATTTATATTTTATATTTTTTTTTGCTTCAGTGGTTCTAAGGCTTGATGAAAGGTTTTTCTCCAGCGTCTAGTTTGGATTGAGAGATCTTGATATGTAGTAATATCTTTAAATTTCTCGGGGAGATTTTCTTTGTTCCTTAACAAATTCAACAGTTGTTGTTTGCATGAGTATGAAAAGAAGCACACAATAACATCTCTTGGATAGTGAGACGGAACCTCATTAGGTTTCCTTAATCTGTGTGTTCTTTCTATAATGGGTGCAGAAGTTTCATTCTGTAATCCAGCTTCTTGAAAAAATGATAATAGAAAGTCCTTTAATTGATCTTGAGTTATAGATTCTGAAATATTTCTAAAGCGCACATTGCACCTCCTTGAGCGATCTTCCAAATCTCTAATCTTCGAGTCCATTTGCTGTAGTTTATCTTCTGTTTGGATATTCTCTGTTTGCAGGCACTTTATTTGATCTTCCATTATCGTGATTTTTTCTAGTGCAGAACTTAGTTTTATATTCATTCTCTCCATCTCTATTTTAATTGTGTTCATACTATTGGTGATCTGGTTGGCTATCATTGCCACTTGCTCTTCCAATTTTGTCACCAAGAAATCCTGAGATACATAATTCTTCTGTTCATCACTTTTTAGGCTTATTGTCTGTGTGTGCTGGTCTTGGTATAGCATATCATTGTCTTTAGAGCCCTGTTTTTCTCTATTAGGTGAGAAAAACCCTGATAATCTCGTTGGCTGGGGGTCCTCTTTTTTATCTCTGGTTTTAATTTGTTTCTTGGAAGCCATTATGGAGCTCTTTCTGAGTTTTGTTGTTATTTTTTATTTTTATTTATTTTCCTTTTTCCCCCTTCTCCTCTTTTCCTTTCTTTTTCTCTCCTTTTCCTTCCCCTTTTCAAAGTGGGAATACACCTTTAAATATGCTCTCACTATTACCCAAAATCGATATCGTTGTCTTCTGAGCTTCTGAACTTTTACAGATAGTTATTGCGCTTATTTAAACATTAATTGTAGCGGCTTCCTTTTTCCCTCTTTATTCCCCCCTTTTTTTTCCTTTTTTTCCGACCCCCTGCAACACAGGCAACCCCTCCGTAACCAGCTTTTAGCCCAACGCTTAGCAAACCTCCTAGTAAGACTAGCGTGCACTTATCTTTTTGTCAGTGTTTTAGGTATCCACTTCCTGATCTCCGTGACACTTATGATGTCTTTTTAACCCTCCGGCTTTCTGCTCGTCTCCAGGGGGATTATGCTGCCAAATCTCCCTAAACTTTCGACTTCGCTTCAAGCAGCCTCAGACCTCGAGTCTCTCAGCGTCCGTCCTCGCCTCATCTCCCCTCACCAAGCCTGCGCCCGCTCCTCATAGCTCCGCCTCTCGACGTGCTCACGCAATCACGTCATCACCCCCAGCCGTGGCTCTAAATAGTGTTTTTTTAATAGTCCTTTGCAGTGTGCAGTGTTCCTTTAAAACCCATCTGTTATAGAGAGCACAATGTATTTATATTTTGTTAATGATGAGTACAAAAGGGTACACTAACCAATCCATACATCTGTTTGAATGGCCAACTTATAACAGGTTTAATGTCCTTTAGGACCTGTGCGACGGCTTAACCGGAGGGGGTTAGAATGTTAAGGAACCATTTAACAGCACATTCTTTAAGCTAGCACACACTATTTCTGCCCCTGTACTTCTGCTTAAAAAGTTTTGTCTCTCTTTTCTCAATGAGGAGCTCAGAGTATGAGGTAATGCCTTGTCTGAGGCTTCAATCAAGAAGTACAGAGGCAGAGTGATTGGGCACCAGCTTCAAAAACATTAAGGACCATTTTATGGTTTACCCCTTTTGGGTTGAAAAGCATCCAATAAAACTTACTTGCAACAAAGTTGTTATGGAGCCCAGAGTGGTCCTTTAAACATTTTTTTTTTTAATGTTAGTTCTATATTCAGTTTTTTTATACAAACTTATATTAGGCGCTGGGAATGGCTGTACTATAACAAGAATGTTTTCTAAGAAAAATGATGGAAAGCTATTGAAAATCATCTACTATGATCATATACAACAAATGAAATGTTTTCTAATGCTCTTTGTAACTTCACATGCGCCTGAAGGGCAGGGTTTGTAGTTGTCTCATCTTGTCACTTTGATAATGACATTTCTGCTGAGCTTTTTGTCATGATATGGTATAGGGCCAATAAACTATTCACCTCTTCTGCCCTTTTCCAAATATCTTCTTGAAGACTTAAACAGGCCTAGAGCTTTGTCTGTTGGCCATTTAATTCCCCTCTGACCTATATTACATTCTGCAATATCTCATTGATGTGAGTGACCTTGCACTTCTCTCGAAAGGCTTTAATTTCCCCTTCCACTGAATTCATTTTAAACTTGTCCCACTACATTCTTTGCAAAGGATACATTATTACATCATGATGGTGTAGATTCAGCAACATTCCCTCGACATTATAAAGCTTTGTCTGTGCATTTAAATTGCATATACCATATCTGAAATACTCCAGTAGCTTGAAAATTGCCATGTATGTAAGAGCATGTATGTATGAATCACCTTTACTTTTAATACAGTTTTATTGAACTATTAAAATTCACCACTCTATAAATGCATGTATAAATGTATGTGATAAGTTTAGTTGTTTACAGTATCACAAATTGCTCATCATTACTACTCCTACAAACAGAGTGAGTTCTTTTTTTAAAATATTGAGCTATTACAAAGGAAAGTGTTATTAGAGAGACTGTGAAAAGCTGAAATTATTGAAGTCTATAATAATGTTTAATATAGGAATTGCATGTTGCTTGAAGGTAGTGTTTTATTGCTATAAGCAACTGTTCAATAGATGCTGAACTGAAATGTTAATACAGCTAGCGTTTATTATAGGTAAATAAGAGAGAACGCTTAGAACACATTGTAATGCAATGCACCCCACCTTTTGTGATTTCACCTCCATACTGCAATTTAAAAGGTTAAAGGGACAGTCCAAGTACCATAACACATGCCCTGTAATAATTATGGTGCAAGCAGGTTAGCCATTAGTGTGTTCCATCTCTCAACTGCTTATAACTGCACCAAGTGTCAAACTTCGCTGGAGCTAAAAGCCCAGCATGCTGTTGAGGTACTAGGGAAATAGCTGAACATGTGTATGCTGACATTCTTGTCTCTATTAGTAAAACCATGAATGCATGAATGGAGCTTTTGTTAAACTGAAAGCAGACAAGGTGATACTGGTGTAATCTCGGCTGGCAGTGCCATTTGAAATTTCACTCCTCAGTGCTGAGCTACATATACTACGTCACTTGGCTTTTTGGTGTACATTAACTGCTTACACAGAATGGTACTACTAGCAAATAAATGATATTAGTGGGTGTTTTAATGTTTTGCAAGTGATCCAATATCTATTGGCCATGAGGAATGGTCAGTGGCGTACACACGATCCATAGGGCCCTAGTGCGAAAATTGATCCGTGTCCCCCCCCCACGGCTCTTACTCTGCGTGGGCTGGGTCTGCAACACATGGCGGCGGGCACCATGTTTTGTATGCCAGTGCATGCATATACACATACACTTAAAGGACCACTATAGGCACTTAGATCACTTCACCTCAACAAAGTTGTCTGTGTGCCAGGTCCCTCTAGTTTTAACCCTGCAGCTGAAAACATAGCAGTTTCAGAGAAACTGCTATGTTTCACTGAGGGTTAATCCGGCCTCTAGTAGCTGTCTCACTGACAGCCACTAGAGGCGCTTCTGCGTTTCTCACTGTGATGACATCCATAGGAAAGCATTGAGTAATGCTTTCCTATGGGCGGTTTGAATGAGTGCGCTGCTCTTGCCACGCATGCGCATTCGGAGCTGAGAGGCAGATCGGAGCGGAGAGATCCCCAGCGCCAATGGAGCCTGGCTCTGGAGAAAGGTAAGTGCTGAAGGGGTTTTAACCACACACACACTCACACGAACAGACGCATATACACTAGCTACCAGACACACACATTAACTGACAGACACACACTCAGTGACAGACATACATACACACTCACTGACAAACAGACACACATACACACTCATTTACAAAACATACGCTCTCACTGACAAACACACACTCACTAACAGACACCAAACAGACTCACTAACAGACACACACAAACTAACATACTCAGTAACAGACACACATAGTAACACACTCACTGACACACACACACACACTCACTGACGCACAAACAAACACACACACTGACACTCACTAGCAGACACACACTCAATAACACACACACACAAACTAGCACACTCAGTAACAGACACACACACAGTAACACACACACACAGTAACACACACACACACTGACACACAAAAACTAACACACACACTAACACTAACACACATACACACTCACATTTTTTTTTTAAATTTAATCCTCCAGCCTCCCTACCTTTTGGAGTGCTGAGGAGATTCCAGATTTCACTTGGGTTCCAGTGGGGCTGCAGGGCGGCCGGTCCTGCAGGCTGTGAGGGAGCAGTGATCCTCCTGTTCAGCTCCCTCGCGCGCCGCTTATTGATGCCAGAGCCGGAGTGACGTCATATTCCGGCTCCGGCATCACTGCAGTGCGTGCGAGGGAGCTGGGCAGAGTGAGCTCAGGGGAGAATGCTCCCTTGTGCGCCCGCCCACCCGGTGACACCAATGCCAGCCTCGGGGACCCTGAGGTGGCCAGCTCCTAGGCCCCCCAGGAGAAGAGGCTGACAAACTGGCGTACATACCTGGGCCGCAGGGCAGCCGGGCCTGGTCACAGCTGTAACCCCTGTGGCATGTACAGCAGTGGGAATGGTGTTGCAAATTTTCCATTCTGGAATGCAAATGGAATGTACAGTAACATGCTTTTATTGAATTGGATAATCCTGTAGTCAGGTTGCTCCCTATTGTTTTAGATTATTTTAATTTAAGGAACAGTTTAATTTAGGAAGGAGGAGGCATTCCAAAACAGAAACGCCCCAAATGTACTCTATATTTCTCTACGATAGCTACTACAGTCTATTGCAGTGCTTATGACATGAGCACTTTTCCCATTCCCCAGTAATGGGGCAAACAATTTAGCAATGACTTGCCCTCTTACCTGGATCTCGCCTGGTGCTGGATCTGCTCTGAAACAGTGTTAATGACATCTAGCTTCTGCTGAGCCAATCCTGTTACTCAAACCTTGGCTGTGAGCTTCAATGAAAACCCTCTATGCATAGAAATAGAATTTACATTAGCCAGCTTGGCTGGGCTTTGTGATGACAATCCGATGATGCTACTAGAGGTGGAGTTACATAGATACACACATACAAACTCCAGGCACCACAACCACTTCAAATCACTGGAGTGGTCTTTGTACTTGGAGTAAGCCTTTAATATAAATAGACTGTAAGACAGCAGATAGGATATGTCTCTGTAAACTGATTTTTAATTTTCTTTTTTATATGCATCCGATATTCTTTCATTCTGTGGCATATCCCATTAACCACAACTAAGCAGTGATATGGGATATGATCAGTACCACATTGAAAATAATGTGAAGGCTAGAATTAAATGAGGCATCAGTTTCGCCCTTGCCTTGGCTGAGTACAATGCAGGGAGCTGCAAATCATCTAGATTTGCAACAAACAAAGTAACTTGAAATTAGTATATATTTGTTTTCGTATTTTTAATGTATTTAATGTATGGTGTATAAAAATAGTATGCCATTAAACAACTGTGGAAAAAATAATTTAAGTAAGAAAATACTTTAAATTATTTGCTTGCTCTTGTTAAGTCATTAAAAGGTAAGGTAGTATTCTGTGTCTTGCTTGCCTGTTTATGCATATATAAAGCCACAGAGAGAGATAGATTAAGTATTATAAGATGGCAAATGTAAATGTGATTTGCGTCATTAAGAACAATCATGGCAATAATCTATTTCTATTTCACTGAGCTCCCTAGCTTCATGCACATTGAACAACGCGATTTTGAGCATGCCGATAAAAGCTTTAGACAATTGTTTTAAATATGAAAAATAATGTGCTGTTTCATTTCCCTCTTCTTAAGTGAAACAAAAAATTGGAAATCAAAAGCCTACAGGTCTATGATCTGTTCAAAACACGTTTTAAAGGATGTGATTTCTTTGCTTTTATTATTGTAGCAAACAAAGATTTTGTGTATTGAGCTGTATACACTAGTGAATAGTAGGCTTTATTACAAATGCTCAATACAGGAAACAGTATCCCGGAAACTCCTGTTATTTGCCTTTGAAGTCATGATTGTAACATTGTGAATGCTCAAACAATAACAATGAACTTTGAAAAAACTTTATTAAAAAATGACAATGTACTTACATACCCCTAGGCCTCTTCTTTATTTGTGATTGCTGAGACAATGTCAGTCTTGGAGTATTCATCGATCTCCTAATTATACAGTAATCTAGAGATATTTTTATTTAGGACTAGGAGCATTGAGCCTCATTCACACAAACATGGGTGGCTCCGGGATCACTTCATATAATACCGTAATCAAGGTATTAATAAGCCTGGGAGGCTGGGCCGACCCAAGGCATTCTGCTGCCTGGGTCCATAGATAAAATGCTGCCCCACCCTCCCCCCAAGAAATGCTACCCGAAAACACGCTCTCCAAAACACACTTACATCCATTAATTTATGCAGTGTTTGTGTTTGTGTACTGAATGCAGTGTGTGTAGTGCTAGCAGTATCTGTGTTTGTCTAGTGAAGGCTGTGTGTGTGTGTAGTGGAAGCAATGTCTGTGTCTATGTAGTAGATGCAGTGTGTGTGTTTGTGTAGTGAACACATTGTGTGTATCTATGTAGTGGGTGCAGTGTCTGTGTGTATGTAGTGGATGCAGTGTCTGTGTTTATATACTGGTGTGTACTGGATGCGGTATATGTGTGTTTGTGTAGTGGAAGCAGTATGTGTGTGTCTGTGCTGTGGAAGCAGTATGTGTGTGTCTGTATAGTGGATGTAGTATATGTGGGTTTGTGTAGTGGATGCAGTGTGTTTGTGTAGTGGATGCAGTGTGTGTATGTGTGTTTGTAGTGGTGTGTACTGGATGTAGTGTATGTGTGTTTGTAGTGGTGTGTACTGAATGTAGTGTATGTGTGTTTGAAGTATAATAAAATGTATTCCCCCCTCCCTGCCTCTTACCTGTGGGCAGGGAGGGGGGACACAAGATTCTCTGGTGGTCCAGTGGCACAGGAAGGTGTCTTGTCAAGAGGGGACCCAGAGATATGATTCTCTATCTCCTGGCTGTAGTATTCAGTCCTTAACGCTCATGAACCATGAGAGCGGCACTGCTCCCGCGGCTCGGCAGAGAAAAGCACTGAATGCTGCAGCAATGAGATGGAGAATCAGATCTCTGGGCCCTCTCTTCATAAGATAAAGCAGCAGGGGCTCAGAGATCTGCATATATATGCAAATGGGCAGCACAGCACATTTGTTAAAGGTACATGGGCGGCATAATGCCGCCCCTGTCAAAGTGCCACTTGGAGCAATTGTCCCACTTGGACCAATGGTTGGTCCGGCCCTACTGGGAGGCATTGGAAACATAAGGATTGATGGCTATACTCAACTCTATTATACTCAGGATCTTGAGTGAGTGCTAGTGTTACAGGGCTCCTTGAAAACTACATAAAACAAGGCAGTATTTTTTAATGAAGCTTCAGGAAAGATATTCTGAGAAGTATGAGGTAGTTCCCATAAGTAGATTGCTTCTTTCTTGCTCATAAATGATGTATAAAGTGGCTGTAGTCAAAACTTCTGCTTGACGATAATGCTCTAGTGTGATGTCTCGCCTGTTTGTTTTATTCAAGTAATCTTGGATAAGTTATAATGTGGTAACAAAAGGACATTGCAAATATGGACCAAAATAGTCTAAATGAAAAATAAAATCTCTAACAAATATTTTTTTCCAGTTTAGCTATTTCAGACTGAAATCTATAGTACTTTAATGAATAAAACCAGTTATTCTTCCAAAGGGACTATCAGGCAGTTTGCACTCACCATGTATAACGTCTGACTCATGTAGGTGTCCATTTAGTTAATCTCATGTTAAAATGTTAATGGAAGAAAATTGCTTATATTCAAAGGAATCATGAAAAATTCATAGAAAATCCAAGTAGTTTTGGTCAGATAAACTAACTTCTCCTCCTGTCCTTGCTTCCAATATGAACGTTAGCTCTATATTTCAGAGTTACCCTTTAACTCCAAGGACTCCTCTCTACAATTCTTTTGTTCCTATGTGTACATTTTAAAATGCACTCTACTTGTATTTTAAAGGCAAAGGAAAAAAGGCTGCATATGCTCTTACTAAGTCAGATCTTTGAATATATTTACACATTATATACATACATCTATTAACCTTGGGACGAGCCAGTTTAAAAATGAAAAATACATTCTGCTTTTTAAATATTCTTCAATACCAGTCTTCCAAGCTGACTTTTATCTTTTGACTCGAAATATCCAAGTGTACAATTTAAAACTTAACCTTTAAATCCTTTTCCACTTTAATGATTTTCCCTGATCATTTCATTCAAGTGCCATTTTAAATAAGAAAAGTCTAAACTCACTTGTTTTCGTATCCCTCCGTATTATGTGACCTCTGTTCTAATCAAAGCATTTTTTCCCTTTTCATGTTCAGTCTTTAAGAAGCACACGTTTTAAACTCCTACTAGTCATCCTTTAGCACCAGGACTATTGAAATCTACAGAATTAAATCATAGTCCATACGTACCTTTGGGTGAACAATGCAGATAATAAACCATTTTCTCTAGCCTTTTCATACAATTAAATTGAACATAATATCTGAATAATTATTTCAGCAAAGGGCAGTAGTATTTAAACTCCTAATGTATTTTAAAGTATGGAATTTAGTTCCTGTTGTGTTTTGTCCTCAACTTCCCCTTAGTACCCATTAAGGATGTGCAAAATTTGTAAAAACATGTTTTTGCAGCTGCAGAATAATTCTGTTTTGGAGAATTATGCCTGATACATGGTCATAAGGAGAACAGCATGTAAGGTTTCTAAAATTAGCATACAATGCTGGAGATGTTTTTTTATTCCAATCCTCGCTTTTATTAATGGAACTTTCAAGTGTAAAAATTAAGTATTTGTATCTTTAAATCCATTTAATATTTGTATTAAATTATGTTTGATATTTATTTTTTTTTGTTTTTTTTTTGTTGTTTTTGTTTTTTTTAGGAAGCATGAACTTCTTTGTGCTTTTTTTTTTAGAAATAAAATAAATAATACACTTGGGGAAATATACCCCTAACCACCAGCAGAAACCCTGCAAATTCGTACCATAACTTCTGTTAACCAACCTATAACTGTAAGAAAGGCCATCACAAATCATACAAAATATTTTACTTCCACCATTATCTTTATTGTTTCTGTTTCCGTTTGTAAACACTTTCCAATTTCAAAATCTAGGTTTAGTGCAAAAGAGGGTTTTTTTTTGCCAGTATTCCCTCGACTTTACCTATCCCCAGTCTGTAGATGTGGGATGGGTGGGGTTATTTCAATAATAGAGTACGGGACTTGACTCCTATGACCCTTATATGTGCTTCTATTCAATCCTAATAATAGGGTGCCTGGGATTCACATATCTGTGGCATTTTGTGGTCAAGCATCTCCGAAAATATTGGTTGTTCAGAAAAATTCTGTAGCGCTATACAAACAGAACATTGCATGATGGGCAAACATAAAAAAAGATAATTGATGGCAAGGGGACAGTCATTGTATTCTGATTTTATTCACGGATCAAGTGACCAGTAAAGGGGAAAAGGAGCAGTAAAAATAAATAATAATAATGAAAAATAAATCTATATGTGTGTGTATATATATATATATATATACACACACACACACACACACCAAAATACCAAATAAGTTGTGGTGGGGAAAAAAAGTATGAAAATCCCTTCCACCTGAAATAAGTGGATAGTTAATGGAATGTTAAACCCAAATACACACACCAGGCAAGCCATAAGACTTGCTCCTTCACGATTTAATATCACTAGGTGGTCACATATGTCTGTTTTCAATAAAAATAGCTTAAACTCTAATTCAGTGCATAGGTCTTTTCTATTTATATATATATTTCCCCAACTCGGTACTCACTTTGTTCTCCAAGTATACCACGTATTTTAATTGCCTTTATCAATTTATTAGCAATCTTACGGAAGAAACCAAGGACAGCCGTGTTTTTCCAGTAATATTGTTTCAGGTATTCTATTTCCCGTTTATGTTTACACTTTGTGCTTATTTAGGCATTGATTCGGACCCACGTTATGGGCTCAATACGTTTACAGTCATACAGTGACTTCTGTAGTACTATTTGCTTTCCAGCTTTCACAATTACTCCATTAGGCCGCTGGAAATTCATTAATTGGGTTAACTATTTATTACTTTGGTGACCCAATAGTGGGATTGCAGTACATCCAGTTTCTAATTACACCATGAAGGGATTAATACCATCTCTTAAATATCGTATCTTCCAGGTATAATCCGTCCAGGTGTATTATTTCATTCATTTCAGTACCAATTCAGATTATAGTACTGATCATCCTCCTGTTACAGTAATACTGTGTTTCAAACGTCATGTGATGTTACACTAAAATCAGGTACATTTCAAAGACATTGGCTACCAATCAAACATGTCTACGTCAATCACTACAAATGCGATTCAGGTTAAAGCCATTAGCATGTCTACTAAAAGATACGGTAAACTAGAGTTTCCCACATGTTTCATATCAAATGACTAGGCCTCACTCTGCCTTCATTACGACCACCTAATACAATTCAAACCCTTAACATTTATTAGGGGTTTGTCTCTGCAAGCCTGACCTTCGTACGCATTCCATCATTCCTTACGCAATTTAATATTAAATACGTTCTACTATGTTACTTTACATTTCAAGATATCCATCGGGATATTGACTTTCTGTCATGCTATCTGTTTTTCTGTCTAGAAGTTTTACATCAATAGGCATCTTAGGATACAGACAATTTGCAATCCCAAGTCTATCAGTTAAACTATTATAATGTATTTATCATTCCGACAAATATCATCTTTAAGTTTAAGCCAATATCAGACTCTCCTCTTCCTGTTCTGCTCATAAAGAGAACATTTTTCCCTCTTGTTAGTCACTGTATTTCCCTTCTATTTTTCGGTTCACATCACAATCGGTAGTTTCATTAGGTGCCATTTTTCTAGTCCTTCTATCTCTGATTCTATTCAGTTTGTTCACGCACGTACATTTACATTCACACTCTTTCAGAAAAGAGACAAGCCCTGCCTAGGGAAAGAGAACTGGCTTTTAGGGATAGAAGCAAGCTAGCTCTTCATAAGGGATATTATCAATTTACATAAAAGTTTGGCATGGTTAACTCATTATTAATTTCCTTATAGGATGCTGCAAGAAATAGTTCCAGGTGACGTTCTATCTCTAAAAGACACTCCAACCCCATCATCCCAGGTCCCCCACAAAATATCAGTTTTGGGAAAATTTCAGAGTATGATTAAAGAAAGTTTAAAAAATATATATGATATCTCCCTCTTTCCTGATTTTAAAGTTGGTAATTTTATAAGTCAGCTATTATCCCAACAAACTATCCCTATATGTAAATGAAATCACCAGTGTTGCCTCTCACTTCTTTTAGGAATATAATAATCAATTATTTAACACTTTTCCATTGCAATTTTTAGTGGCTTTACCGTAATCTGCAAATAAACAGAAATAGTGAGTAGAAGGTACTCCATATGAACTTTGATTGATGTTTTTCTTTTCTGTCCCAAATGTCCCTAACAGCTTCCTGTTTTGGGACTCACTCTATTTACCCAATTTCATTTTTCTTCCACAATGTTCTGCCACAATGCACTAGTCATGTCATGTTAGGATTTATTGTGTAATATACCACAAGGACAATCAAATCTTGTCTGGTATGTTAAAAAATAGGATTTTCTTTTTCTAAATTTGTCTAAAAATACAATCTGAGCATTGCACTTGAAATAACATTTAAATCCTAGAGTGACATGTGTTGGGTGATCAATATCCCAAACATGGTTTAATAAATTAAACTTGGAGGGCAGAGCCAAATTCTGACTTGAGGAGATACTTCTTACAATAGTTCTATTGGATCCTTATATTATAGCCTAATTCCGAGCATTATTTTTAAATCTAGCTCAATATAACCAGCCTATAGATTTGCTCTTGGTCTTATGTGGAGATGGGCTAAAAATCAGGAGATGGATAGCCTATGCAGTAGTTCTGATAGGTGATAGATGTCTCTCTTATTCCATGAGAATGATGAACAGAGGTCCAACACCAAGCTACAGTTGAATGAACAGACCTCTTATTCCAAGAAACATGTCCAGGATATATTTAATGAATCACTGGAATTTGATCCTTCACAGAGATTAGAAGCTGCAGATGAGGCTGCCATTCTGACAAGTATATAGGAAATTATAACATTTACTTTTTGAAATAAGTAAAATATTTCCCTCTGATATTTCTATTCTGGCAGGGTGGCTGAGAGGATTAAAGGCACACTATAGGGTCAGGAACACAAACGTATTCCTGACCGTTTAGTGTTAAAACGATCTAGTCCACCTGCCCCTCCCAATTGCCCCCTAAATATAGTAACATCTTACTTTTAGTCAAGTCTGCAGCTGCTGGCTCTGCCCCTGATCTGCCTGCTTGGCTGTCATCATCAGAAGTTATTTTCTGAGCCAATAACAATGCTTTCCCATAGGATTGGCTGAGCTTGTCAAGGAGGCAGATCAAGGGCAGAATCAGCACAAACCAAACTTAGCCCTGGCCAATCAGCATCTCCTCATAGAGATATATTGAATCAATGCATCTCTATGAAGAACGTTCAGTGTATCCATTCTCAGCACTGCCCCAGGAAGCACCTCTAGTAGCCATCTGAGGAGTTACCTGTGGAGGTATACCTAGGCTGTAATGTAAAAACTGCCTTTACTCTGAAAAAAACAGTGTTTACTGCAAAAAGCCTCAAGGGAATGATTATACTCACTAGAACAAATACAATAAGCTGTAGGTGTTATGGTGACTATAGTGTCACTTTAAATTGTTGAGGAGAACATTGATGACAATCAGTCTAAGCAAGCTTTCCTGGACCCGTCCCTCTGCAATGCAGTAGGTAAAGCAAGTACGAAATACCCTCCCCAATGAGGAACCTCCAAGCAGGCTTTCTTTACATACACTAGTCTAACGTACAATATATATACAGGGAATGTGCTGCTCCTATCATACAAATAGACAAAACATAGTGTGATACAGTTTACATAAATGGATTTGCTCCACAATTATTGCACTCACAGAGTTGAAGTGTAGATCAGAATATAAGAAGTAACAAACATCCACCCGGATATGATTAAAGATAGGCTGAACATCAAGACTGCCCATATATGTGGCAAAGCTGACATGATTAGTTATGCACCTCTCTCCTCACCACAAAACCAGACCAAAATAATCCTATTCTATGGTATGTTTGAAATTCAAAAACAATTGAAAACTCCTACATCTGCATTGAGAGACTTGACGATAACATTTGAAAACAGCCATGGAAAATTGACCTTGTAAGCTCCTAAAGTGAATTCTCTATATACTTTTGAAAGTCATTTATTGCTATTTTTCTAATAAGTTTTAATACAGTAATATATGTGGGCAATGTATGTCTTCTGTGACTTTGTCTAGAGAAAGTTCTGTAGAAATAAGGGGCTTCCTGTGCAATAGTATATGATGCAAGAGAGGTAGTAGCCTTCTTTGACTGGTTGGAACTCTTCAAGATCTATTGCCTGCTCCTGCAACACAAGTTAACCCATGAGTGGGACCCTGCTGCAGATGAACGTTACACTGTACTCCTGACTGTGGGACTTGCCAGACTTAGGCCTCAGTTAAACGATTTTCCTATCGTTTATCCTTTGGTTTACTCCTTAGTTTTTTTTATTGAAGGCTCTTCTACCATGTACCAAGTTGACTCTTGGGAATACTCCCTCAATTGCCCCTCCCACCTCTTTGAGATATACTTCTTGAAATACATGTTTGTGTTAGTTTAGAGATAGTTAACCCCTTAAGGACGCAAGACGGTTCAGGACTGTCATCGGCATTTTTCCCTTGCCGACCGACGACGGTCCTGAACCGTCCTAAATTTAAAATGTACTTACCCGATCGCCGTCGTTCCCCCGGCGGCGATCGGCGGTGCTCCCGGTGTGGGGAGACTGCCTGCAGCCCAGACAGTCTCCCCGTGGCGGATTAGGACCCCTGGGGCCATGTGATCGCCCAACAGGGCGACCACATGGTCACAATAGGTGTCCAAGTATCTGCCTGCAGGGGGACTGTCTGTGCTGACAGGCAGTCTCCCTGCCAGTGTAAAATCTTAAAAAATTTAAAGTGAAAGTTAATAAAAAAAAATATTATTATATGTGTGTATATATATGATATATAGACATATATTATACCTATATAATATATGTCTATATATCATATATATAATGTCATGCTAAGTGTATTTTTATATTAATATGTACATATATTAATATAAAAATACACTTATAATTAATTTACACACGTATATATATAATATATATAATAACTATATATATATATTGTATATATACATTATTATAAAATACGAATAATAAATAATTTAAATTAAATTAAAAAAAATAAAAATAATAATAAAAATTAAAAAAAAATTATATATCTATACGAAATGTTATTCTAACTGTATTTTGATATTAATATATATATATTTATATCAAAATACACTTAGAATGAAATTGCATATATATCTATGTATATATAAATAAATAAAAAGAATACGAACTATTCATATGTCCATATACAAAATTACATAAATAATTATATAAATATACACGTAGACTTAAAATATATAAATATGCACATATATTTAAATTCTACGTGCGTATTTATGTAATATTTTTACATAATTAAGTTATTTTATTGATTGCAATTTAAGGGACCTGCCTGCCAACCCAGGCCGAAAGTCCAGAGAATTTAATTTGCTAGCACTGTATTTTACCCTGTAAAATTTTTAATCTATTTAGCAGTTTTTTTCATTCGCTTTTGTAGATGAATAAAAGATTTTTCACATAAAAGTCAAAAAACATGTATTTTTTTCAATTTTTCATCATATTTTTTCATTTTTTTAAAATTAAATTACATGAGATTATATAAATAATGGTATGTAAAGAAAGCCCCTTTTGTCCTGAAAAAAACAATATATAATTTGTATGGGAACCGTAAATGAGAGAGCGGAAAATTACAGGAAAATTACGGAAAATTACAGCTAAACACAAACACCACAAAAGTGTAAAAAGATGCCTGGTCGCAAATGTACAACATCGCAAAAAAAGTCCAGTCCTTAAGGGGTTAATGTCTGTGAGATTTCTATATCAAGCCTTTTCACTATACCACCTTCTGAAATAGAATTTTATTTTTCACAGATTTTCTGAATGCTATATTTTTTTACCTTTTACTTACTAGTGTTCTACACCTCCATATAACCTCAAGATATCTTATTCACTAGTCTTGTTTCCTAGGGTTTATCTTTAAAAAGCATGTCTTCTCTTCTATACCATCATTATTATATACTGTTATATGTATACTCATTTATCATGTTCATCATGTGATTTTTTTTTATTGCTTGAACATGTATGTATGTATTTTATATTGAAAGAAAAAAAAAACAACCAGTACATAAATGTCTGTCTCATTTAGCAGTATCTTTGAAAAACATTTTTCCAAAATTATCCCATAACACAATCAGGTGTATGCAAATAAGTACAGACAGTTATAACGTTTACGTTTCCAAATTCCAAACATACATTTTTTATATTTTCTGAGTGTTATAGGTAGTAAAGATCAGTACATGTCATAATTTCCTTGAATGGCTGCTCTTAAAAGTTATGATTAAATGAGTCTTAAGTTGCTGTCTTCCAGTTTTCTTTGAAGTTATTTGCAGGCAGGGTTGACAAAAACAGAGGCATATTTAGGCTTGATAATGCATAATGCACAATACTAACATCCATATTGTGATATCTAACCAAAGCCACCCAACAATGAAAGCCTTTAAAAAATGTTTTCAGATTTTTGGCTAAACTTTTAAAATGAATTAAAATTGTGATTTTTTTTAATATATATTTTGATAAGTTTTAATATATTAATATATTGTTTTATATACGATATATTTTTGATATCTTAATAATTTGAAAACATAACTTTAAAAGTTTGCACAGAACTATTAACTCATTTGACAAAAGCTTGCCCAAAAATATTCAATTAAGGCCATAGTGATTAAGTTAATAGATTTAAAAAAAAAATTAAATTAGTATACTTAAAAAGGAAGAGAAAAATACATTGTTAAAACCAAACTTTTATAAACAATGCTTTCTCTATTCTTTACAATGTGTTCATTATATTTTGTGACTTTAAAAATAATAGCAATAAAATGTTGTGTTTACTAATATAAAATAAAATTGATTTAAATGATTATGAAATACTTTAGCCTTAAGGTAACTTTTATAATGAAGGATTGTATGAAAATGAATGTTATGTTCATCTTTTCTATGCATTTCAATCCAGCAATAAGTGCTGTTTTGTCATTTAATGATGCTCTTTACAAAACAAGAGCTAAAGTAACTTAAGGCAATGCCATGTATAAATATAGACATATATATGGACTTTATCTACGTTGCCATTAAAAACAGTTTATTTAAATGGAAGTAGAAAAAGTAATATATGCTAATGTACTTGGAATAAATTAGATTCAGCTTGGGCTTTGCAAAGAAAACCAAACTTTCAAAAAAAAAAAAAAAATTAAAATAAATAAAGTTAAATAAATAAATAAATACAGAGACATTGAATTTAAAAGCAAACATGTCTTGCTTATAAAACTATCTAAGGAGGTCTCAAGCATGCCAGATTGCACAATTAAATAATGTGACACATGATTTACAAATATTTTTTTTGGTTCCTACTGATCAAATGTCATGCGGTGATCACTGCAGCAGCATATCTAAAGTGTTCTGTGACTGGCGACATAGCGAAAAGTATTGTTAGCTGTGCAACCCGTCACAGTGTAGATAATGGAGCCGACCTTTTGCTATCCACTTTTTTTCTCATGCCATTACTACCAAAAACAGTAGATGCTCAGAAACTCCTTTTGCTCCAGAAGTCCGAGGTAGCTGCATGTGATGATGCTCTTGCAGCCTGCTGGAGTGTTCATTCTGACAGAGAGAGTGACATTCTGCTAAGAGATTGCAGAAATGCACTTGGTAAAAAAACAACAACAACAAAAACATATATGCCTTGACTTAATTTGAGCAGATTGTCCTTATCGGGTGTTCATTGGCTCCCGATAAGCTCTTTATCTGTTCCGAGTGATTAAATAGATGCTGTTAAAGGCCTTACGTAAGCCAATAAGCATTAGTTTGAATATCGAAAGCTATACATATGCTTCACATTAAAATATAAGCTTCAGTGATTCCATTTCATTTTTTGGGGCACATATCGGCTATTGAATGGATAATTGGAAAATCCCTTGAAAACTCAATTAAATGTTCTTGTTTAATTAATAGACTGGTTAACTTTTAACATAAGTATTTGCTATCACTAATATTTGGATCATATTATTGTAGTTATGCTTTATGCAGTTGAAGGTATGGTGCACAGTTCCTACGGCATGCACAGATTCCCTGACTCTCTCCCAGACTGCATTCTTCCTCAACACAGTTTTCATCATGGGTGAATTTTAGACCTCAAAGACAGATTAGTGGTTGGTAATCCCTTCACTCTTCTCCTCCTCCTCCTTTAAATGTGTTTGCAGGAATTTATATACAGTTATTTAGCATATTTATTGGTGGTTTTAATTTGTGCGGCCAACCTGTTTATGGTGTTTAGTTGCATCCCTTTTGGCTTGTATAATTCTATTAAACAATTGACTGAAAACAGTCAATAATTATTGACCATTTTTTTGCCTATAGAATTAAGTCAAGGCCATAGTTTGATATTCATTAAATATTTATAAAACGCTGGTATTGTGCTTTAATGTCCTTCTGAATAAAGGATGATAAACATTATTTCCCATTATTTTACTTCTTGTGGTATAATGACATTTTCAAATTAGTGCACACACTATAATATATTTTTCATAGTTGTCAAGTCTTGGGTTTATTCACTAAACAGATAGTGATATTGACCCAACTTTTGGGCCAAAATAGGCTTGAGTAAATGTTTGCTTTTCTCCAACTTGGCAGTTTTTTCCTACACTTGGTAAATCAATTCTCAAATTTCCTTATTTATTAAATAAACTGTAGTTTTATAATCACTTAACATATTTCAGGCAGACATCCACACACACAGGCAGCCACACACATACACGCAGGCAGACAACCACACACACACACAGAGGCAAGCGGCCATACACACACACAAACACACACACACACAGGCAGACAGTCATACACACAGACACACACACACACACACAGGCAGACAGTCACACACACAGACACACACACACAGGAAGACAGTCATACACACACAGACACACACAGGCAGACAGTCATACACACACACAGACAGTCATACGCACACACAGACAGTCAGACACACACACAGACAGACAGTCATACACACACACACACAGGCAGACAGTCATACACTCGCACACAGACAGGGGCAGACAGTCACACACACAGACACAGACACACACACAGGCAGACAGTCACACACACAGACACAGACAGTCACACACACACAGGCAGGCAGACAGTCATACACATACAGACAGTCACACTCACACTGACAATCACACATAGTTACCTCTGTTCATTGTGCAGGCAGTGCAGCTCTTGGAGACTGTTTGTTGGGAAAGCAGGGACTCCTTCCTGCTTCCCATGCAGCAGTTATCCGGTACTTTAGCTCCGTCCCCCCCTGCATGAGAAGCTCCGCCCTGTCGCCCATGAAGCTCCGCCCCCACCGCACATTTTTTTTTAAATCCGGCCATGTGTGAGCTGTGTTGGCCGCATGGCGCCCCCTGCTCCATGGCGCCCGGTGCGGCCGCACAGCTCGCACACCACTAAGGCCGGCCCCGCTCCCAGCGATATAACTGTTAACTGACCTGCTCTCTCACTTTGACTCTGACTTAATTTAGTTTTTTTGCTGCCTGTCCTGACCTTGCCTCTAGCTTGATCCCTTTCGGATATCATTGCCTTTTACCTTGTTCTTATTAAAGACCCCCTTGCCACCCCTGACCCATCAGGTCCCTGTTCTAACCTTCAGTTGCCACTAAAGGTCAGAAAGGTCCACTGCAACTGGGTTGCTTATTCACTACTGGACTCCCAGAGCGTTGTCACACTGGCTAAAGTTACTTCTGTGCATGTTTTTCCACAGACGTTCATTCACTGTCTGAGAGTGCTCGGCTGAATAGGAGAATCAGCATTCACCATCTACATCTCTGCAATTCATCTATAATTCCAGGAGGCCTGGCACCAGGAGCTTCCCAGTTAACATTTTAACTATAATTGAATGGTGCCAAGGTACTCCTGCCACTATAACCACTGCAACAGGCTGTAGTGATTATGATGCTTGAAGTAACATTTTAATATATTTGGCTAGATCTTGATAGAGTTGTACACAACAGCAGTGTTTCCAAAAAATGTTTTTCTAATTAGCTTTAGTATGTAATTTAAGTACATTCTTGAGAAGAGCAACTGGCATATTTTTCCTACATACACACAAAACAATTATCCTTTATGAAATTAAATAGACTATGAAATGCCGCATGCCCACATAAACAAAAACATCCTGTGATATACATCAGGATTAGGTTTAATAATGGAACTTTGTGATACAATTTGCCTTTTAATATGTTTTTTTTTGTTTGACTTAGAACATTTACATGATAGCTTGAAGAAAACAAATGAACGTTTTTTGTCATATTGAAAAATATGCTATCATTGTTTAGCTTTGTATTGATGACAAGGTCTAATTTCCCTGGAATAAAATGTTTTAAAATAAAATAAAACCTTCCACAAAATAAAAGAAAAACAAAATAGCAAGACACAGTACAGCACTCAACCAAGTACTTGAAATGCAAGTAGATATTTTAAAATACTCAAGCCATCTTTGTATTTAAATTCACATATGCATTAGTTGACTCTGGAAATAGGTACAATCCGAAATATGTTTCAAATGCATGCACTTACATTCAGTGTTGTGAGGGACAGATATTTCTTTTCGTGTGGTATACTGTGAAAGTTTTGAAGATGAAATATTGTCCCTATAGCATTTTGAGCGAAAATCTCTGTAGCAAAGAAATTCACAGAATTACAAATTGCCTTTTCTGCACTTCAGTGGAGCAATATTCCCTGGTTTAATACTGTCCTTTTTGCATGAATGCTACTGCCTTCTTTTAATACCAGACCTAACAAGAGGGAATTAGGCTGGAGCCTTTACTTGCACAGCTTTTAAAACATTTGGCAAATCTCGTATTTTTTTTGGCGAACAAGCTAAAGCAAAAATGAACAAATAGAAAAGTGTAAAGTATAGGTTGTCACTGAAAGAAGCATAAAAGCTTATAAAAGCAGAGTATTTTACCCTCACATTACATATACTCAGCCGAATCTCTGAACCTCTTAGCGCAAGTCTAATCCTTCCATACTTTCATTCGTGCCCCTCAAATTGCTACTTTCCAAGATGACTCAGTGTAAAGGACATTACAGTTCACTCTCTGCAAATTCTTTTTCTTTTTTCTAAATGGACAAGTAGATTTCTTGTGTAGTAAAATTGTTAAATCATCTTGAAAGTTTACTTTTTCCTAGTTAAGTATAGTACTACATCAGCATATTTAAAATGATAGCCCATCTTACAATTATATGCAATAGCAAAGGCAGTGTGCAAATGACTTCCTAAATATTGATAATAGTAATACATTTGTGAGATGGATGCTGCTTATATACATAAAAAAATATATATATATATATATATATATATATATATATATATATTTATATATATATACATTATAGACATGATGCTAAAATGTGCATTCCACAAAAAAGTAATACATAGATTGCAAACACTATTTTAAAAAAATCCAAGTTTCCCGTTTCTTGATTCGTAATTGAAGATGTGCTCCTTTTACCTCCATAAGCATTCAAAGATGCTTTTCTACAAAATTAATCATGTTGATATTAGCTTTAGTTATGCTTGTGAATTGCAGGCCTTCTAACATCCTGATTTCAGTGGGACCATCTCGATTTTTAGAGTCCTGTACTCGATTTTTGTATTTTTTAGGAAGTGTGTAGAGAGACTGTACAAGTCTCAACCAGGCTGGATAAACAGATGTATTTAATTCCTAAATTGCAGAGAACAAAGCAGTGAGACTTCAGATGTACACCCAAACCACTTTGATAATCTAAAGTTGTGTTGGTGCTTAGAGTGTCCAGTTAATTTAGTTGCTTTTTTTTTTTTTACATGTAAAAGGGGCCTTAAACTAAAAAGAGCAGGGATAAATCTAGCATTAAATTATATTTATCTAAATTTAAGACAATACATATAAACAATATTGAGCATGAATAAAATATTAGTACAAGAAAAATGGACAAAAAAAAAATAAGAAAATAAAAAAGCTTAACAATTAGTTAAGATTAAGAAAAATACCTCAAAATAAATATAGAATTCTAATATATAGGAATATATATATAGGACTCTGTTGGCGCTATATAAATAATAATAATAATAATAATAATAATAATAATAATAATAATAATAATAATAATAATAACAGTAGTAAATGTTTAGATTTTATAGGACAGGGTATAAATAGTTAACTTAGGACACAGAACTTGCCTAAAAGGTGTGCAGTTGCAATTGCAGTTGTATAAAAAAAAAAGTCCTTTATTTAATTAGCAAACATTTTTTTGGTCTTGTTTTTTTTTTTCTTTTTTAATAGTATAACCATTGCTGCTGCCCAAGACTAGTGGGACTTTGAGTGAAGGGCTAAGTTTTGATAGTTAGCTATCAAAACTTTAGTTAATAGACAGTTTTTTAGTTTTTTTAAAATATTTTTAAAATATAAAGAAAGGAGCAGCGTAGCATTGGATATTTCTCAGCCAACTACTAGCGCAGGAGGCCCTAACTTGATGAACTAAAAAATTGTGAGACTTTAGGAAACCATATATTCTTTTGGGGCCCTCGTCGCACAGCACTTCAAAAAGCCTGCAAGCGTACATTTTATCATGTCTGCCATTTTGCAGGCTTCCATGGCAGATAATGGAGAATCATGCGACAATAGGGGGTACGAGGGATGTAATTTACTTATTTTACTGGCATTCAAAGGCAGATTTTGTTTCCCAGTTAATTACATATGTTATTTCCCACATTCATGTCTTCTATTCCAACGTCAAAAGCCGTATTCCTCCTTTTATTCCGACATGAAAGATCTACACATTGAAGCAATACATGATGAATACATGATGAATCACAGGGTCTTGCTTGTTTAAACACAAGTGAACAATTCTGGTATCATTATTATCTCTCAATCTATCTACGGATTAACTTGAACCATAAACGGCCTCTGTACACTCAGAGCAGGTACAAGAAAAGTATATGAAGATGTATATGAAGGTCGTACACAGGGAGAAAGAGTGGGAGAAGGTCTTGGAAGGAAGTTGCAAATAGAGGAAAGTTGTGACAAATAGGCATGTCTTCAGTTTATTCAGTAATAGTAGACTAGATTGAATTTAGTAATAAATCCTTATACATTTACATACTTTTATATCGTGCAACCTCAGTAAAGGTATAAATTGATGCCGGGTTATAAAGGGTTTCAGAAGATTACTACATACGATGTTTACGCAACAGAAAGTACATGTTCGAAAAAAACATTGATTTTAAATCTTATTTTTCAATGTTGCTTAAAAGCACATTATTGACACATTTAAAATAGATTATATATATACAGAGAGAGAGACAGATTAGTTTTATCAACGAATGCCAATACTGGAATTCAATCAATGCTCTGTACTTAAAACATACAGGGATAATACAGTATCTGAATTGGAGGCGATAGGAATATCACACAATTAAGTGTCAATCCGTGTGACCATGCATAGAGAGATAATTGAAAACTACACTTATACCTATGGATTTTGTCTTCGTGTCATTACACCAATACTAGAACATGTTGATCAGGTTGTAAGGCCTACTTAAATTCATCACCCCAGGCATGTATCGTTCGTGCTTATTGTAAAATTATTTTTATATTATGACCATAGTGGGGGGCCCAAAATTTTTTGTTTCACAGACACAACATCTCCATCTTAACAGGTTTATGTCAACCTATGGTTTCTACCCAGCTTATTTTAGTAGAGCGGTTTATTGTCCTATCTTATCCATTGACTAATATAATTTAAGTCATGAGCCCAAATAAAGATAATATAATTATTATATTCATATATTCTGTTATTTCTTTAAATGTGTATCAAATAAAAGTATAAATAATATGTGCTGGAACATTCACATTTATAGATAAACTGTAATAAAAGTGTTCTGTTATGAACTGAAAGTAAATTGAATATATATTAAACAATGCATATTTGACTTTACACAGCTCTCATTTTGTCTGTAACATAAAATCCACAATTCTTGTAGAAATTGAATGTTATTCAAAATATCTGAATATCTCATGCCCCTCAAGTCATAAAGACCAGAAATGTTGTGTCATATTGTCCATTTTCACTGTTTAACATTCTAAAATGATCTCTGAAAAAAAGGTCTGTGTAATTAAAGGTTAGACTCCTTGGCAGAAAGCTCCCTGGGCAAACGCTCCAATTCAGGACCTTGTCAAAGTATCCAAATGGTGATACTTATTAACAATGCTACAGGGCCTTATTTTTCAGGACATCATCTAGTGAAGTTTAAATGCTGTTTGCTTGTTTCTTGTTTGATTTCTTCGTTATATGGCAATATCTTGAAAAACAGTACAAGCTTCTAAAGTATTTAAATAACGATCGAGAAAAATCAAACAGAAAGACTAGCATTTAAACAAAACGACAGGGAAAATGGAGTGATTTAAAAAGGTGGATTGAAACATTTTCACAGAACAATTAAAGGTTGCCCACTTGCCTAATAGCTATTTGTACCCTTACCCAGAGGTCTTTTTTGTCAGACCAACAGGAGCCTAGTTACAGGTTAAAACATTTAAATCTGTTTAGTTTAGAAACACAGCGCTTCAGAGAGGATATGATAGCATTGCACAAATATTTACCATTGCCTGGAACTCTATTAATAAACATAGGCACACCTACCAACATACTATATAGTGATAGCACTGTATACCATATATGCAGGATAAGTACAAGCCACTAAGTGCTAACCAGGAATATACAACAGACAAGACAAAATACATCATTTCCATTTGAGACTGGAAAAAAAAGATGTGGGTTCTTTATAGTAAGAACAATACAGATAGGAAATGATCTACCTAAAGAGGTTGTTTTATCAGATTCTATAGGTATTTAACAAAAGGCCTTAATACATTTTTGCTGATATAACTGTCATTATGGAGACAAGAAGGTATAATTTCCCTTTTTGTGGCTTAATTGGAAATGGCAACAATTGTGTTTTTTGCCTTCTGTTCGATCAAAAGTATAAAAGAATTGGTTTCAAGGATGAACTTGATAGACTTTAGTCTTTTTTCAACCTAGTTAACTATTTAACTAGGTAACTGTGTAACTATGTAACTTGACTATGTAAAGGAGGGGGATAAAATATTTCCATCAAGTACACAAGTAATATATAGAGTCTGAAGGATTTAGTACAACAGTGTCACCATAAAGCTTTAGTATATGTTCATTAAAGGATCCCCACTGTTTGATAAAGAATTTATAAAGTTACAATAATAATAATTACAGCATATGACAATGTGCATCAGGAGCATGTAGAGAACTCTGGGATTGCTAATTACAATATATAATACATTATCAAATAATGCATGTGATAAACCACTCTTTATTAAACCAGATCACACTTTGTTTTCTGTTTCAACCTGCTGTGCTTCTTAAGTGCTATTTAAAAAAAAAAACATGTCTTCGTGCGGATTGTGAGTGAGTTGTGTTGAGTAGCAAGTCCCTATGTCAAACTTGACTATTTTGACTTAAACTGCACAAGTCAATTGTGACCTTGTCACAGTTCAATGTTTAGTGAATACATCTACTGCACTCAAGACAAGGTGACTCTGTATTGTAGTGAATTGAAAGCTGTAAGTGGGCAAGAATTCTTCTACACTAAAGTCACAGATTGGCTATTTTAACCTTAACTTTGTCGTTTGGATTTCAATTTGCTAACCTTTATTGAATACCTCTGGGTATGTATGTATGTATATGTATTTTATTAATATTTCTATGTTTTGTTTATGGGGCTAAAGTGTAATTTAAAGTTGTATTCGTTTCTTATCTTCTTATCTTTTGACATTCGTCAAAACGTCATCCCTTTCCACTCGCACTCCACGAGCCATCAGATCATACCTCTCCATCCCTTCTCTCCCCCCTATGAAATACAGCATGGCTGCACTGGCAAAGACCCACAAGAACCCCAAGATGGCATTGCTCTTTAAATGTACTTCACCATTAGTGATGTCGCGAACATAGACCTCAATAGGCAGGCAAATTTTAAAACCCACAGGGACTCATTCTGGCCACAATAGTGGTTGAAGGGGGGGTGGGGGGAGGAGACCTACTCTGGGCGGCGGGTGGGGGCCATAAAGATAATGAGGGGGGATTTCAAGCCATCCAATCACAGTGCTCTGTGTCATTTTACACAGCGTGGGAAAGTTCAATTTTCCCAGGCTGTGTAAAATGACACAGAGCACTGTGATTGGATGGATTTCAAGCCATCCAATCACAGTGCTCTGTGTCATTTTACACAGCGTGGGAAAGTTCAATTTTCCCAGGCTGTGTAAAATGACACAGAGCACTGTGATTGGATGGATTTCAAGCCATCCAATCACAGTGCTCTGTGTCATTTTACACAGCGTGGGAAAGTTCAATTTTCCCACGCTGTATAAAATGACACAGAGCACTGTGATTGGATGGATTTCAAGCCATCCAATCACAGTGCTCTGTGTCATTTTACACAGCTTGGGAAAGTTCTTTGGAATTTTCCAACGCTGTGCAAAATGACAAAGAGCACTCTGATTGGCTTAAACCAGCCAATCAGAGTGTTCTTAGCCTAATTGCAGGGCGTGGCAAGGCTTTATAAGCCTTCCCCCGCCCTGCAGAGCTCAGTCTGCGCGGAGCCCTCCATGGGTGAACATGGATTTTTTTTTTGCACTCGTTTTTTTTTTGTTTTTTTTTATTGCGTCAGTTATTATGGCTTTTTATTTGGCCTTTTTTTGGGCTGAAGAAATAAGATTTTAGAAGAAAGAAAACATTGAATGGTAAGTTGTTGTTTTTTTACAGGTTTTTAGTTAAAGGTCCCCCCTCATTATTTTTAGGGTGAGGGGGTAGGTAGGGAGATCATTTTTTTTGGGGGGGAGGGGTGACTAGGGCCCCCCCCCTTTGTATTTAGGGCCCCCACCCACCGCTCAGGGGTGGAGGCCGGGGGGGACAGTAGGTCCCCCCTTATTGTTATTTTTAGGGCCCCCACCCACCGCTCAGGGGTGGGGGCAGGGGGGGCAGTAGGTCCCCCTTATTGTTTTTTTAGGGCCCCCACCCGCCGCTCAGGGGTGGGGGCCGGGGGGAGGACAATAGGTCCCCCCCCTATTGGTATTTAGGGCCCCTACCCGCTCAGGGAGGGGGACCCTTTTTTTTTTTTTTACAGTGAGCAGCCACAGGCTGCTCACTGTTTAATAGACATGCCACTACTCGCGGTATTGCGAGTAGGGGCACAATTTACTAATACTAAGTAATTTTTACTTAGTATTAGTAAATTCGGCCACAAAAAAAATAGGGGGTAGACCAAACATTGCAAATGTTCGCCGTCCGTGGCGAACGCGAACACGCTATGTTCGCCGGGAACTATTCGCCAGCGAACCATTCGGGACATCACTATTTACCATTGTATATATTTTTTATTAGCTATACACTCCACTGTCCAAAATAAATCACAGCTTAGTAGATATACCTCAATAAAAAAATGTACGTATTTAATTCTGCATTTTTCATTGGGGGTATATCTAAAATAAACTTGCAATATCTGCTGATCTCTTGTCGGAAGCCTTTACACGCCCTCCCCTTCTAACCCTGCCCAGACTTTCTGTGGCTGTCCAATCAGAGACTTTCCAATGCAGCTCAATGAGGAGTCTTTGCAATGATGGGGCTCTAAGCAATGTCCTGCCTCTTGAGTTTATCTCCATTGAGGTAAACTAGTAGTAAGTAACAGAACCAGTTGTCCGAGTAAAAGCCAGCAGGTTTGTGACAAGTTTTATTCATAAAAGTGCCAATTTCTATTCAAATCTGCACTTGTTGTAAAAGGAAAAAAAGAGGACACACTCTTTACACATAAAGTACTTCAGGGGTCTGGAGTGACCATTTAAATGATTTTCAGGGTTGGTGCTAGAATTTGTGTAGGGCTAGATTTGGCAGGTTTAGGGCTATATTTAAGGCTAATGTTAGGTTTAATGTTACGAGTCCTAATCAGAAGCCGCCACCATTAATTCAACTTCTCGCTCTGCAGTTATATACCAACAGAGGGTTAGATAGACAGGGTTATTTACTAAACTCTGAATTACTGTGAATTAATTCCAAATGGAAAATAAATGTAGTTGGACTATGTCTGAGTTGAAAACTTTTATCCAGATCTGCTATTTTTGCCCTATGTTTTTCCATTCAGATGTAATTCACAAACATTCACAGTTCAGTGAATAACCCCTATATTGCAATATATTAAATGGGAAAGCAGCGATGAACCTAAATAACTCTAACGCCCACTAATCATGGGCAGAATCTAACATGTAAAAAAAACACACAAGTGCCCATAAGGACAATCTTCAGGAAGACTTTGAGGGATTGTGTTGGATTGCTGTTATGAATATAAACAAAATTACATCTTGCCTAACAAATTAGGATTCTAAAATATATATTTTTTTAAATGAGTCATTCAGGGGTCTGTAGATCTGATTATCCAATATGAGAACCGTTATAATTGTTCTCTTTGTGTTCAATGCATTTTTGTCACCGATTCAATCTGGACACCAACGCAGAACAAGCCCATTTCTCCAAGGGAACATAAGTGATTGTTGAATGTCTGGTGTTTGTATTTCTTTGGACTCTGGGTTTACTGCTGCTTTCTTGCAGCTGTGCCTTTGTGGCCGTTTATGTCCATTCACTTTCCTTTTATTGAATTTGAATTAAGTGTTGTATCTCCCTGGAAGTTTTCATTGTATAATTCCTTTGTCCTCTGTGTAATTGTTTCCTTCACTCTGCTACCAGGAAGACTTTTTAAGGTATGCGATACAACTTTTGTGCAAAGTCTATTCCGTTGTGCTCCTCACATGGAATACTGACATTGTCGGCTTACTAAAACATCAAAGTACCTTTTTCTTCAAAAATTTAGTTTCCAACTCAGGATACTACTGCCAGATGATGTCATAACCTTTATTCTTTCTAAACCACTTTCATTTTGTCTTCTTTTTATCCCCAAATGTTCCTTTCAACAAAGAAAGCAGGTGAGCAAATATTTACAATGGATTTACAATACGGTCTAATAAAAGCATTATCTAATGTTGGCGTTTCTTGCTGTACTGTTAATGTAAGCAGGATTAACATACTTTAAAGTTTATTCTCTCTTGTACCAATGCCACCCAAAAGTCTTTGCATCTTTTTTTTTACAAGAGAATGTTTTAGCTCTTCCCAGAGTCTTAATAATATTGCTTTCACTGGTTAGATTACGTTGATTATGCAAATGGTTATAAAGCACCTACAACACATTCAATGTCTCAAATAATGTTCTCAAACATGTTAACAATCAGAACAATGGACTTGAATGAAGAAAAAAAAAAGAGCTAATTAACTTTATCTTTAAAAAAAATCTGTAAGGAATAAAAGACAGATGATTAAGTTTTTCTTTACTTTTCATTCTGTGTTTAAAAAAGTATTAATAGTTATTGCAAGTACTAAAATCAAATCTTACATCCCTCGGTAACAATAGGCAGTGTGGCTTTAAATGTACACAATATTTTGTCACCACATAAAGATAAACTTGATATAACATAAAATCATTGTATGCACAATGGAATGAAAATTAGTTGAGGGAGAATGAAAGGAAAAGTGAAAACATGATTTCTCACTCACTGCCACTAGAGGGCAGAGAGGAGTTGTATGAGAATTCTCAAGAGATTAAAGACCAACTCCATCTTGCTCTCCAGTTCATTTATTTATTTCCTACATATTCTATAAGCAGGGCCATCTTTAATATTGATTGGGCCCTGTGCAAGCATTTGCTTGGGCCCACTGGGTCCTGTCCCGCAACTCCCTGGCATGCAGTCACACCCTCCACCCCAACGCAATGGCTGAACTAATGTAGAGAGAGCCCTGGTGAAAGAATTGTTTGTGCCCTATTATTGCCAAAAGGGTGGCCAAAAGGTATATTCCTCATCTGTCATGTAACTACTACAATGATTTGACTGCTGGGGCTCTAATATTTTCTCATGTTTGCAGGGTTGTATTTAGCACTGAGCAGTGTTTATGTATTTGAATGTGCACATGTGAATGAGAAAGTGCAGTAATTTCATTGCAAGGTTAAGAATTCCTCTAGTGACTGTCTATAAGACTTCCGGTTGTCTAACTGATGCTGTGCATGAGGACATCCGGTGTCGGTAAAATCCCCAGTGGAAAGCATTGCAGCAATTCTTTCCTACGGGGAGGGCTTAAAGCGCTCATGGCACTTGGGTGACACTGGAGGAGGCGGAGCACTGCCCCAGCACCGAGGGAGGTCAGCACAGGAATCAGGTGAGTCCAGTAAGGGTTTTTAACCCTTACAGTGTGTGGGGAGAAGGGCAGAGGGCAGACGGAGCGATAGCGATAGGAATAGAAGAATCCCTTAAGATACTTAAATTACATAGTTAAGGGAAACTTACAGAAAGTACCAATATCTGTTCTTTCCATAGTATCTTCACAAACCAGCTATTTAAGTTTACATGGGTTTAACTGGGCATCATTTCTGAAGAAGCTGATTTTCTTGGCCAAACTGTTCCAATTACATCATTAATTCCCTATTTCAGTTTAATAGAGACCACAGGTACCACATGTTTCTAGTGTCTCATCCCATGGGTTATAGATTGGAGGAAGACATCTCTAAACATGTGGGTGAAACACATCAACGTTTCTACCTCAATTGAGGTCTTATCAAGCTTAATAAAGACTTCAGTTGAAGGGCAAAATGTTGATGTGTTTCTCTAATAAATCTGCCTACTATTCAACCCTGAGTGCCTGGTCCAGTTAAGCACCAGGGATTGAGGGAGAATGTAGTTTTCCTACTTTGGTTTCAACTTGCAGACATGGATACAGGTCTTAATAGGTTCTACAGTTGGTACATTAAAAGATTACTCTTTTTTGCTTTAAGAAGTGGCCATGATGGTAGGAATCTGTATGCGCAGCGTTTCTGCTTGGAACATACAAAGGGATATACATAGATATTTGCAGGTTTGTGCTGGGGGCTAGTTACACTTCTGGCACTGGCTTATTTTAAATATTTATAAGAGGGTAATTATTGATGCCTAACAGGGCATTGTAAATTTTAAAAATACATTTATTTACAAAGGGTTGGAGTAACCCTCTAACCAACTGTGCTATGTCATCAGCTTTTATATTATATAAGATTGAGCTCAGCTGAATTGGTACTAAGTTTTGCTCTGCAAGGTCTGTGAATGCTAAAAATTGAAGAAACTAACTGCCTATCCAAATGCCCCACTCATTACTAAAGAAAACGAAGTTGGCAAGAAAAGTAACAAAAGATAACATCTATTTATATATATTGTGCCGCACCATCCCGTTCACTAAAATACCATCATAAGCATAAAGTCAATGTTACATTTTCAATATCTTCAAGTAGCAGCTAAATTAACATACTTTATCTTCAAGATGTGAATTTAAGCAATTCCTCTATTTGCACTGCTGTAAATGGTTAGAAAATTGAGCCCTGGGAAAAGTTAAGTGTTAATTTGAAGAAGATCAAAAGCACAAGTGAAGAAAAAGGAAACCTTGAGCAATATTTGTTATTGCGTGTCATTTTGTTGTTAAAGCAGTCTTTACTGCTACAAACATGAAAGTGTGTAATTATCAGTGCAATTAATGGTAAGTAAATGGCAAAACGCATCATGTCTAACAAATTAGCCCATTACGCAACAGGAAAAATATATATGATTAACATCACTGTTTCCAAGTTAAAAAGAAAAAAGAAAATTGCACGGGAGCAAAAAGTGAAAGCAAACAGCCTTGACTGGACGAAATAAGAAATAGCGCAACTGAACTTAAATAACCTTGAACTACAAATTCTTTAAGCATGTAAAACAAACAAGAGCAGAGAATGGTTGTTTTAGAACCTCACAATTAGACATCAACATATAAGCCAAAAAGAGCTGAGCTGGAATACTGGACAGGCAATCATATAGCTCGTTAGCCTAAAAACAATATGTTATTAGGTTACAAGATTGTTTCATTTTGATCTCTATTTCAGCACCCGGTGCATGAAAATATTTGAGCATCTGTGTTATTTACTTATTCATTTTTTACAGACAGGATTATAGAAGACAAGCCAGAAATATATGTTTAATTGAACACTCTGGAACAATAACAACTTCATTAGAAGGAAGTTGTTATGGTGCTAGAAGGTCCCTGGCACCCGCTTAGATTTTGTAGCTTGGTTGCTGCTTCTAAGTCAGGCTTCCCCAAACTCCAGCCCTCCAGATGTTGCTGAACTACAACTCCCATGATTCTCAGCATATCTATGTCATTAATAGAATCATGGGAGTTGTAGTTCAGCAACATCTGGAAGGCCGGAGTTTGAGGAAGCCTGTTCTAAGTGCTGCTTCAAAGTGTGTGCTTGGACATATTCTGGAGAGTTTTACTGATTCTTCAACTGTATAAGATTTTGCTAAGATTTTTCTTTTTACTGTTACAGGTAAGATTCATCTATAGGAAAGGGTTATTGATTGCGCAAGGTTTGATTTCCTTTTGGTAATTGGTAAGGCATTTGATTAGCTAGGTCTTTGCTATTGATTGTTGGTTAATTGGCTATTGTTTGCAAATAAGCATAGGCCCACCCAGGTGTTAAACATTCCTAGTGGGTGGTGCTTTTAGGAGTTATATAAGAGTTGTGGTCATTAGCTTGGCTAATATAGCTTGGTTGCTGCTACTAAGTGTGTGCTTGGAGATTTTCTGGAGATAAACTGGAGGTAATTTGAGGTATACAGGAGGACAATAAACAAAAGTTAAGATTTGTTTGATTTAAATTACTCACCTCGTTAAAATGGCAGTGTAATAGTTGTTAGGCATTTGTTACACTTTCCACTTTTTCCCACTGACCCCTTCTGGGATCCCTTTCAGTCTGACGTTCTGGCGTCTGTGCCTTGATTTCATTGATGCCATGGTTCTCTGCATTTGTCTGACTTATTGAGTAAGCTCTGTTAATTTAGTCTCTGTACTCTTTATCCTTTCGTCTCTGGCTTGCTCTCTCTCCTCCACCCTTGTTACCCTCTGAGACACCTATCTCCTGTTGTGCCTCATGGAGATCCTCCTTCCACACTCTCTTGGAGCAACCTTTTGTGGAGGGTGTTTAGTCATTCTCAGATTCTGAATCGGCTTCGCTGGGGTGTGAGAAGGTGTGGGATTCTGCCTCCATGTACTCTGCCTCTGAATGTACTGCCAGCACCATTTTAGGCTGCTCACGTGTAGTAGGCCTCTCGAATGAGAGCCGTATGTCAGGAAGTCTAGGACCCTCGGGAACCCGGCACCTATTATTTTTCTTGCCTATTATGTCTTCTGGATTGGGCAGCTGCGCTGGAGGTCAACCGCCAATTATTCGCAGTGAGTTGTCGAGCTTTAGACTTCTTCCACCCGGAGCTCCAGCAGCACACATCTTTCCAGTTTCAGTCCGGAGCACACATATTCTAAACTCCCTATTGGGATTGTCTCTAAAACAAATTGTTGAGGAGCCAACTTGTAAAGAGGCCATACTATATTTAGTGTTAACAAATGGAGATTTGGTATCAGATATTACCTTAGGTGAAAGTTTAGGATCCAGTGATCATCAGTCAGTGTGGTTTAATATAGAACAGGGACGGAGTCACACCACACAAAAACAAAAGTTTTAGACTTTAGAAAAACAGACTTTTATAAAATTAGAAAATGTGTAAAGGAGTCATTATCAGACTGGAGCAGTTTAAATGGAGTCCAAAAGAAATAGGATTATTTAAAAGTTGCACTGCTGAAGGCAACAGAAAATTGCATTAGGCTTGTCAGTAAAAGCAAATAATTTAAAAAACCACTGTGGTACTCTGCAGATGTGGCCAAAATAGTAAAAAACAAAAAGTTAGCATTTAGTAATTATATATATAAAAAAAAAAAACGAGTGAGGAAGATAGATAGATCTATAAGATCTAATAGTGTTCTGTTAAGAGGAAGAAAAGAGGTAGGAATTTGAGAATGTCCAGTTCACTATTTCACTACTGAGTAGGGGATGCTGATGAATGGGGGAGGTTGACCAACTAGTCCATTGACTGAGAAAATATGATGGAACCCAATACTCCTTTCTGTCTGATAGGTGGGCCAGAGTGTCCCCAGCAGACCATTTGAAAGAAAAAGAGATGGGTATCAAACCACCACAGCTGAATTTATTGATAGAAGATAGACCAGATGAGGCAAAAGAAGTTAAATAAATAAATGATTCTGCTGATATTCTCCACCTCTCCACAGTGCGCTAGCAGTTGATTATGCATTTGTATATTTGCCAAGTTACACTGTCATAAACCGTACATCTTAGACAATGTATTAAATGTGAACTGCTGCATAAATCCACATATATCTATAGCTAGAAATTAGATTTTACAATTTGCACTCTTTCTGTCTTAATAAAAATTGTCAAGATGAATTTTAATTCCTGCATTTGAATGCAAGATCGTACATGAATTAGCACAAACCACAAGTAATCTTCATATAGCAAATCCTCTCTAATCATGAAGATTGACAGTTCTAGTGAGAATTAGATTAATAAACAATGACTATGTAATAAGAAATAGAAAAAAGTATCTCATCACACACAAGAAAGGTGTAATACTGTAATACTGAATGTGTTAAAAATGTATACAAAATAAAGAAATAACTAAAATGTTTTACTGCAAGGTAATAATTTAAATAAAATTTCTCTATGGTAATAACTAAAGCCGCATACTGCATTTGCACAGAATTAAATGGATAAAGACAGGTTTGAGGTATGTCAAATTGAAATGTTAAAATATCCAAAGAAACAATTTTGGTTTTGTTACAGTCCCCCTTTAACCCATTAACATAACAAGCATGTCTTAAAGTGCCCTTGCCATAGACTATGTTTCATTAAACTTGCCAATCATTAAGCAAAATAGCCTTGACATCAGTTTACCTGCTAAGAATATTTTTTTATTTAAATGTGCAACATGACATAGGCGTGGATGCTTGTATTGTAAAAAGTAAAGGTAATTTCTTATTGGCTTTGGGAAGATAATATTTAGTCATTCTGTCACATTTCAGCAACTCGTAACTAGAGTTGGGGTTCTTAAATACATTGTATGTGTTTATATCTATTTCGCCCTTCAAATCTATTGAAAACCTAATTCTACGTTTCATAAGCACACTGTTGAATTCCATAGTGAGTCTGGGTCTAATGAGCAACATTTGTTATGCTATTTTGTTAACTTGCACAATATACCATATTTTGTCATTTTTGGTATATTCAAAACTATATCACTTAAAAAAATATAAATGCAAATTTGGCAACTTTGTGTCAGAAGAGTTCAACAGCTCTAAATGAACATTTTAACACTAACATGTTACAGTATTTCCTTAGATGCTAATGGACATGCAAGGCAACAGCCACACTGCACCACTCAGTATCGACTCATTCTCAGAAAACAACATTAAGCTGTCCTTAAAAGCATTAATGTATTTGTCCTAATGAGGAGGGAGACCACACACTCCTATATTGTTGATCCTTGGTGCAAACAACAGCTGAGGCTTGCAACCCTTTTACATAGAGAATGAAAAGAGGAATGGTCCAGGCACTCATGGTAAGTAAGGTAGCAGTTTTATTGGAAAACCAGAACATGAACAGCAACTTTTCAACCTGCAATTAGTTCTTTGTCAAAGTTGTCAAAGCCATGATACAGATGATTAAAGTACCAGAAGAAGACATGATTAGACTTGTTCATGGCAACAAAATGTAGTTTGTCTGAACTATTTTTCTTGAAAAGAGAAAAATTATCAGACACCCAAATTTAGTACATATGTAGTTTTGGCTTGGCAGAATTTCAGTACCGAAAAACTGTTTTGGGAAATAAATCAGACTAACCAAATGGGCCGATCAATGTACTGCAAAATGTATACATAATATAGTATTGTTTACCTATTTTGCAGTATACTGATAAGGGCATTTTCTCATTATTTGGTTCACAGATAAGGTGAGAAAAAGTAACCAATAGAGGAAAAAAACAGGAGGAGGAGTAACAAAATTGATATATTTATATTTTATATCACCTCTTTTCTCTGTTATATTCCATATGTAAATTTCCCTATTTTAAATATGTAAATCACTGCGGAATGTGTTGGCACTGTATATCTGATAATGCATTTATGAAATATATATGAATATAGATTTTGTTTGTGTTCCTCATTTTTCTCTCTATTGTTCACTACTCTTAATTTGTGAATAAAACCATAATTTAGTAACTGTCCCCTAGCAATCAATGATATCTAGTGGTTTAATCACAAAACTCTAAATGATTGAGAACGGAAGACCAAGTGGCAGAATTTAGTCTAAAATAGTTGATCTTGAAAAATTATCCAACTCCGTAATAGTCACAGCTTGGCTATTTTTTTTTTGAATTGTTACTCCAATCACCATGACCTTTTCAGTGATTTTAAGTGCACATCAAGAGATATAATAATTTTTGTGCCGGGGGCTTGTTACATTCCAGGCTGCATGAAATAAATGATGTGCAAAAATTACACAAGTGCATGCTAGCAACAGACGTACAGATTTCTTCACTTACAGAAAGCATGCATACAAGGAGAAACAATGATCTCCACTTCCTCCTTCTATGTGTTTCTCCCTACCTCCCCCAATTGATTATTAGTTAATAATATCCCTCTTTCCCCGACTCCCTATCATCCCGATTTCCTCCTTCCCGTCACTCGCCAGCTCAGAGCGTGCACATGCATTCTGAGCCAGAGGAAATGTCCAATCAAATGCATTTGATTAAACCATGCAAGGGCAAGGATGATGTCAGGTGGAGGTGTAAAAGCAGCAACCAGGATGTCCCAAATGGTTCGCTGGCGAATAGTTCCCAGCGAACATAGCATGTTCGCGTTCGCCACAGACGACGAACATATGCGATGTTCGGTCCGCCCCCTATTTTTTTTTATTTTTTTTTCTGGTCTTTCAGCCAAATTTACTAATACTAAGTAAAAATTACTTAGTATTAGTAAATTGTGCCCCTACTTGCAATACAGCGAGTGGTGGCATGTCAATTAAACAGTGAGCAGGCTGTGGCTGCTCACAGGTAAAAAAAAAAAAAAAAGTGTCCCCCCTCCTTGAGCAGCTGGGGGCCCTAAATTAAAAAAGGGGGGATGACCTATTGTCCTCCCCCATGGCCCCCACCCCTGAGCGGCGGGTGGGGGCCCTAAATACCAATAGGGGGGGGACCTATTGTCCTCCCCCCGGCCCCCACCCCTGAGCGGTGGGTGGGGGCCCTAAAAATGACAATAAGGGGGACCTACTGTCCCCCCCGGCCCCCACCCCTGAGCGTGGGTGGGGGCCCTAAAAATAACAATAAGGGGGGACCTACTGTCCCCCCCCCCGGGCCCCACCCCTGAGCGGTGGGTGGGGGCCCTAAATACAAAGGGGGGGACCCTAGTTACCCCCTCCCCCCCAAAAAAAAATTATCCCCCTACCTACCCCCCTCACCCTAAAAATAATGAGGGGGGACCTTTAACTAAAAACCTGTTCAAAAAAATTAGATAAAACAACTTACCATTGGATGTTTTCTTTCTTCTAAAATCTTCTTTTTTCAGCCCCAAAAAAGGGCAAATGAAAAACCATAACAACCGACGCAATAAAAAAAAAAAAAAATGAGCGCAAAAAAAAATAATCCATCTTCACCCATGGAGGGCTCCGTGCAGACTGAGCTCTGCAGGACGGGGGAAGGCTAATAAAGCCTTGCCACGCCCTGCAATTAGGCTAAGAACACTCTGATTGGCTGGTTTAAGCCAATCAGAGTGCTTTTTGTCATTTTACACAGCGTGGGAAAATTCCAAAGAACTTTCCCACGCTGTGTAAAATGACACAGAGCACTGTGATTGGATGGATTTCAAGCCATCCAATCACAGTGCTCTGTGTCATTTTACACAGCGTGGGAAAGTTCTTTGGAATTTTCCCATGCTGTGTAAAATGACAAAGAGCACTCTGATTGGCTTAAACCAATGGCTTGGTTTGTATTCCATCATTTCCTTTTTGTTTCAGTGTCCTGCAGGCAGCTGCTGAAGGCTTCTGCCCTTTCTTGCAGGCCTTCCTCCTGCTATTTTCACAAAGAAGGCTTGTAGTCCTTAACTACATACACCCTCAGAGCAGAGCCGATGTGGAGGGCTCTGGGTTTGTAAGTACAAAATTTTACTTGTTTTAATATCACCACTGGAACCCACAATATTGCACCATAGATGTCTGTGTTTTAATCTAGAAAACCAGTGACAAAAGAACAACTACCCAAGAAGGGATAGGGTCGCCTTCACGGACCCCACAGGCGATCACAGTGAGCTATATATTGTTAGCTCCTGAAAGTGTGAGTGGGCATATTTCCCCTATTTTTTTATATACCACTTATTCATATTACAGTATACACTATGTGTGGTTATTTTGCCTTTTGTCTTTAAGGTACTGCAAACCATCCATTAGGACTCCTGTATTAAAATATTCTAAGGTAGAGGTATTGCTATATTTTCCGCACTGTATTTCACAAGTTAAATATTATTAGCGCTTCACCTTCACCCTTCTATACCAGCCAATCAGAGTGTTCTTAGCCTAATTGCAGGGCGTGGCAAGGCTTTATAAGCCTTCCCCTGCCCTGCAGAGCTCAGTCTGCGCGGAGCCCTCCATGGGTGAAGATGGATTTTTTTTTATTGCGTCGGTTGTTATGGTTTTTTATTTGGCCTTTTTTGGGGCTGATAAGAGAAGATTTTAGAAGAAAGAAAACATCGAATGGTAAGTTGTTTTTATCTATTTTTTTTTACAGGTTTTTAGTTAAAGGTCCCCCCCTCATTATTTTTAGGGTGAGGGGGGTAGGTAGGGGGATAAAAACATTTTTTTGGGGGGAGGGGATGACTAGGGCCCCCCTTATTGTTATTTTTAGGGCCCCCACCCACCGCTCAGGGGTGGGGACTGGGGGGGACAGGAGGTCCCCTCCTTATTGTTAATTTTAGGGCCCCCACCCACCGCTCAGGGGTGGGGGCCAGGGGGGGACAGTAGGTCCCCCCCTTATTGTTAATTTTAGGGCCCCCACCCACTGCTCAGGGGTGGGGGCCGGGGGGGACAGTAGGTCCCCCTTATTGTTATTTTTAGGGCCCCCACCCACCGCTCAGGGGTGGGGGCCGGGGGGGACAGTAGGTCCCCCTTATTGTTTTTTTTTAGGGTCCCCACCCACCGCACAGGGGTGGGGGCCGGAGAGGTGGAGGACAGTAGGTCCCCCCCTCATTATCTTTATGGCCCCCACCCGCCACCCAGGGGTGGGGGCTGGGGGGGAGGGCAGTAGGTCCCCCCCTTATTATCATTATGGCCCCCACCCACCACCCAGGGGTGGGGGCCGGGGGGGAAAGAGAGTAGGTCTCCTCCCCCCCCCTTCAATCACTATTGTGGCCAGAAAGAGTCCCTGTGGGTTTTAAAATTCGCCTGCCAATTGAAGTCTATGGCGGTTTCGCCCGTTTCGCGAACATTTGCGGAAGTTCGCGTTCGCGATTCGCGAATCGAAAATTTTATGTTCAAGACATCACTATTCACGATAGGTTTAATGTCTTTTGTGTTAACAAGGGTTAGAGGAAGTTTGGCATATGGATTGGATTCCTGTTATAATAAGGAGGTTTTGTAAATAACCTTACTAGCCTATATTATCAATATTGTCATTTGCATTTCTCTGATGGGCATTACTTTGAATATTAAACTAATGTCACTATTTTAATATTGCATGCCCATCATCTGTAAATCTGGCTCTGCCCATAACTTTCAAAATAAAATAAGAAAAGTCTACATTTCAATTAAATTTGTTGTAAGTGACCTTCCAATTGTATCTTTACATTGAAGAATGTACATTAATTATTAACAACAAATTAAAGAAATTTCCATGCAAAGGTTGAAGGCTGTTAACTACCCAATAAGAGAACATGATTCTGAAATTAGTAACTTAAACATTAATCACATTCAGAGTCAAATTAATATTTAAATAACCATGCTGTCAGCAAAAGCTATTATTATATTCATAATATATTCATTATTGCCTCTCTCTGGATTTAAATAGGCTTTTGCTGTAAACAGTTTAGAAAGTGATGTTGCAGAATTATTTATACCATATTTTTGCAAAATTAACACATATTTTAATCACAATTAATCTTAAGCTTAAAAGTAGATGCTTATAAGAGCTCCACCCCAGATACATGCATTTCCTATCAGAGATAATATAAACAATGGAGATGGCAGCTGTCTGCAAAATGACATTATGGTGCAAAAATATCCTGTTAAAGTCCTTATCACATATGGAATGCAGCATCTTTTCAAAGCAATAATGTGAATGATGACTGCTTGAAGAGAACAGAAAATGCATTTATGGTCTTTACTATAGACGTGCATGGAAGGATTTCTTGTTTTGGTTTGCTCAATTTTTGTTTCAGTTTTTTCATTCATTCCAAAATGTTTTTCCATTTCAGGTCATCTTAAATTCGTTCTCCTACCTATTTGGTTCATCTGAAATCTGTTAAAAATGTTCTGCATATTCAGGTCTTAGCTCAGGAGAGTTAACAGAAGTTTATAGCAGGATCTTCTTTGTAGTCCTGCCATTCTATCAACGATTTAGAGCACTGGCTGTAGCTCGCTGAATCATTGAGACATGTTAGTGGAGCACAAGGGAATTCTTAAAGTGACCTGCACCTGATAGTGGTGCAGACCACAATGCTTCCCCACTAAACTGCTAGGCATCTAGCCATCACTGGACCAGGAAAGATAACACGAAGCAGAAGAGGGGCAACCGGCTAAGCAGGAACATCTCAAGGAGGGCCTTCTTGCAGCCCACCAGGCTCATGTCTGTGCCTCAACCCAAGCCAGCTGCCTAATCCACCTCATGGGTAATCCAGCTCTGGTAGAGGGATCATCAAGGTTTTTTTTGGTGCTCAATACATGGTATTTTTGTAACCTTCCAACTCTCCTGTCTCCTAAATATCTGATATAATTAAGGCATATATTTTATGCTACATGCCCATTGACCAGACACTTGGGGCACTATCCATTACACATTTAACTGTAGCTAAATAAAAATGTAACTGTGTAAATATAGATGATTTGGAAAAATTCTTAATTCAGCTATTGTTATATTGTTAGATATTTTGTTTAAAGGGAAACTCCAGTGCCAGGAAAACGATCCGTTTTCCTGACACTGGAGGGTCCCTCTCCCTCAGAAAACCTGTGCTATGAAGCAGGACGTTCCCTCTAGTGGCTGTCTAATAGACAGCCACTAGGGGAGGACTTAACCCTGCAAGGTAATTATTGCAGTTTAAAAAAAACTGCAATAATTACAGTTGCAGGGTTAAGGGTAGTGGGAGTTGGCACCCAGACCACTCCAATGAGCAGAAGTGGTCTGGGTGCCTGGAGTGTCCCTTTAAATTGGTAAATTGTTGTCTATTCATTACATTTTTGCATTTAATCAATACACCATATTGTGCAAAATGTATCAATATGATAATTGTACATTTACCCATAGTATACACAGTTATAGAGATTTATGTTGTACAGTTAATCACAGTAGAGTGAATGTTAATTTGTCCTGTGTATTTGCTTTATTTTTCTATGAACGAATGTACATTTTTTTTTTTTTGAGTGCTTGTGCCAACTATGTCTATGACGGAAATGCTTGTGCATGTTTGACTGTACATGGGTTGATGGGTAATGCTGGTAGTACCCCACAATTTGTGATTAAAAGATATTTAATCAATTAAGAAGATATATGTTCTTTGAATGAATAATAGATATCCAGATAGATCATATCTCATCACCTGGTCAAAAACATTTCCCTTACATTTTTTACACTGTTCTTGCTTCCTTAATACAAATGGCTGAGTGAGGGTTAATTTTAGTACTAGGTTTGGAGGAACTGGACAACATCTAACCACATGGGTATTACTGGGCAAAGTGACTTGAGAACCTCTAACCTTGTTATTATATTATCTTCAACCCAAATGGCCAGTGTGTCATGTCCTGCACTGCTCTGTTCTGATGTCTGGACTTGGCTTCTGGTATCCAGTACTCCTTTTGCTATTCTTGTTTAATATTTCTTGTTTTTTGGTTTTCTATTCTGTGTCTGGTTTTCTTTATGCTGGGATTTCTGGGTTCATTCCTATAGTTCGTCCCTGGATTTCCCAGTCTCCAGGTTTCCTTTAAATGTTTGTTTTATTTGCCACACCTGTTTGTTTCCATCTTTCATTTTGTTTCAGTGTTCCTGCAGGCAGCTGCTCACTGCGTCTGTCCTTTCTTGCAGGTAAGTGCTATATATGTGTTCTGAATCTGTGGTTGTTTTAGCATACATTAGGCAGTGTAGGACCTGCCAGATATGGGGTACATTGGCGTTGTTGGCAGGCTTATGCAATGTATGATCATATAGTGTGACTAAAGCCCCATGATTTCCATATGTAGTACTTAGTTATTTCTCCTCTTGTTTTGCCTATGTTATCTTGTCTTGTTTTAGTTTGTATACCCAGCCCATGTACAGTCCTGTCCAGTCATGCCCATGTTATGTTCATGTTTTCCTCATGTCTTGTGTATATGTTCTGGGTTTAGCTTACTATACTTCTCTGGTTCTGGGTTCTTTTAGTTCTGTCTTGTTTTCATGTTTGGTGTCTATCTCTAGTCTTGCCTTGTTTCTAGTACTGGATACAATCTTGCTGCAGAGCCTCCCTATTCAGCTCCTGGGAGGTCTGCTTATTTCCATGCTCCTAGTTCCTGGTATCCGCTTAAGCTGATTCAGGGTCTTGGTTTGTGGCTGCACAAATGCTGGTGCTCAACACCAGGGGGCGTGCGGTTACCTTGCACCAGACCCTGCTAATCCACCTCCACGCTGTGACTCCTACTTTGAACATCAGGCATACTGGGTCCCGGTCCTGCTCCGCCGCCTGGATAGTGTCTGGGTCCCGGGCACCGGACCGCCACCCTGACACAGTGGTAGTGGTGGATAGAGTGGTGATTTTCTACAGGCCCTACATAATATTTGATTCCCATCACACCCCAAAATGCATAGGGTGAAGGGAGGGTAGAGGTAGCTTTCTGGTTGCCAGCCTAATTTATTTTTCTACAAATAGAATTATTTAATGTGAAAAAAACATTATATATATTACATTATTTCCTTGACAAAGTATCTGATTGACATTTTGACCCACTTAGGATCTTTTGCAAGACCACTGTACCAATACAATAACATCCTAAATATAGAAAAAAGTGAAGAAACCAATGATTGGAAACACCAATCGTGTAGGACTCCATTGTCTCTGCTAATGTAATTCTGGAAATGCTAATCCCAAGAATCCCAATGTCGGCAGACGCACAGGCATGTGGAAGAGGTTGCCAATCAACCAGTAAACCAGGGATAGGCAACCTTCGGCTCTCCAGATGTTGTGGACTACATCCCCCATAATGCTCTTACACACATAATGTTGGCAAAGCATCATGGGAGGTGTAGTCCAAAACATCTGTAGAGCCGAAGGTTGCCTATGCCTGCAGTAAACAATACTTATGCACAAATAGACACTACGGTTTGTGATAGTTAACAGTGTGTGCATGCACCAAATTGCAGAGCAATAAGAAGGTAATGCTCATGAGCTGAAAACATACGTATATGTGTGTGAAAGAATATGATTAGATAAAAAATTCCAGCATGGAGACACATTGGCATCAGGCAAATAGGGACTGATGGAAGTTTGTGGGTAACAAACTGAAATATTGATTTTTTTGATGTGAAGCTAATTAAAAGCTAAATTTTACTATTTGACAAGTACTGAGAGTGCTATCTGAAATATGTTCTATGTATTTGGCTTGACAAGCACCAGGCACGATATTGGATATATGGAGTGCAAGATCTTTTTATATTTTTTAAATTATATATATTAATTATACATATCAAATTAAGTGCATAATATCTCAAAGAAACACAAAATAAATAAACAGCCTGAATCAGTTTTATATTTCTACCCCATAAAGATCATTATTGTGGAAATTTTGTTAGCTGAAGTCAGATCAATAAAATGGTGCTATGCTAACATGCTTTGTTGTTTGATATCAGCATGATATGTAATGACTACAAATAAGGGTTCTGAGGAACTGCTTATTGTAGTTTTAATGATTTTCCATTAACGCTTGCTAAATAACACGGTCAAAAGCAAAATATCCAACGAGCAGGTTATTGTTGTTGTGTTTTTAATAATGGCAATGCTCGGGGATCTGATGACTTAAGAGAAGAGTCCTTCACACTGTGAGGTACAAAGAACATTCTACAAACACAAAACATGCTACTTTAAACATTCTAAAACATAACTGCTCTCAATTCAAATCTGTTTACAAAGAATAGATGACTTTATAATTGACCAAAACAAACTTTATAATTATATCAAATATGCCATGAAAGCCTTATGATTCTTCTCATTTAGAGGCTCAGTAAACCATCAAACCTGGTATATTGACCCAGTATGCCTATGCACAATCCATTGGAACAGGTTTGGATTCAGCATATTAACTGGTATTTGATAACAACTGTCAGTTCGAAATAACAGTATTTTCAAAATGGCATTGTAAAGATATCTACTATTTTGTAGAAGCATAAACTGTACACAGGTAACTTTTTGCAGAAAGCACAATAAACATTTGTATTTCAGTTGTTTTTTTGAGCCACCCGGTCCTCTAACATCCTTTTAAAGAACTAGTGAAAGACCTTGAGGAACTCAGCTGACACAGGCTATAAGGGCTTTTTTTTCTGGGCAGAAGGTAGAAGTGGGGATTAACTATCATGGGATATATGGATCACTATGTTTGGAAAGCGAGTTTTTAGCGTGGTGCTCCCTTGGAGACCTAGCTGGCGAGGGATCAGCAGGCATGCTTTTGATTTAGCCCAAAATGTGGTGCCCTCAGGGAGGGAATTGCCCATTGTTATAATGAATACCCCCAAGTGGGTGAATATATATTGTAAACCCTATAAATATGCATGTGTTGGGACAATAGACACTCTTTGCTGGCATTTCGGATCTGGACTGCCCATATGGGTGGGACCAGTCTGATATGCTTCAGATATGTTCTCTCTGTAATGGCATAAGATGAGCTAAAACCATCTTGAGATCTGAGTGGGGATCCACTGAAGGGCAGACTAATTGAGCTGTTGTCCGTTCTCACCTCTGTTGCTACTTGTTATTCTAAATTTTACAATACGTTTATCAATTCATCAGAACTCACTGTTCACTTATTGCTGAATTGACCCATGAGATAAAGATTAAAACGTAAATGTAGAGAGAATATTTCATTAGCGTGTGTGCTCAGATTATTATTTTGTTCCTTTAAAAAGTAAAGGACATTTCATTTTATTCAAGAAACTGACTGGAACAGAATATCTTGTTTTAAAAATAACCAGCTACAATTTACATCTCGCTAACATATTTGTGGTGGAAAAAAAAAACATTTTTGCTCACAAAGTTATTCACTAAAGTATGAATGTTGAAAATAAAAGTGGATTTAAAGTTTTAGGCCACAATAGCTTAACTAGAGGAATTCTCAACGTCCGCTATGTTGGCTAAAATTGGAAATTTCCAGCAATTCACACACTTGTGAATAATTATAATATTTAGGGAATAATAATATAATATAGTGAGTAATAATGTCAGTAATAATAAAACAATAATAAAGATATAATAAATGTGCATGTTGTTTCTCAAGTCCAACCAGATAATTAGCTGCCTAAATGTGGGAGGTCTGGGCCAGGACTGGGCAGGGAAAGAAAAATGTCCTGGACCTTTTTAATCACAGTGAAGGCATGTTTTGACAAGCATCTAGTGTGTGCATAGGGGATCCAGTGTGTTTGTCATGGGTGCAGTGTGTTTGCAAGGGGTACAGTGTGTGTGTGAGTGTGGGGGGGGGATACAGTCTGTGAGTGGTGCAATGTGGGTGAGGGGTGCTGTGTTTGTGTGAAGAATACAGTGTGTCTGTAAGGGGTGCAGTGTGTGAGTGTGAGGGGTACAGTCTGTGAGGGGTGCATTGTGAGTGAGGGGTGCAGTTTGTGTGAATCGGTGTTGTGTATGTGCGAGGAATACAGTGTGTCTGCAAGAGATACAGTGTGTGAGCGAGGGGTGCTGTGTGTGAGCGAGGGGTGCTGTGTGTTTGCAAGTGGTGCGGTGTATGGGCTTACTGTAATAGTTATGATGCCAGAAGTGTCTAGGTGTCACCACACATTGTAAGTAACCAATTTTGAATGGTTTGACTTCTTATCTGGAATCTGCCAGGCTCCACTCACCAAATCCACTACTTATTTCATAGAGCTGGACATTCCTAAACAGGAACTTATTTTACCTCTCCTGAGCTAATGCTGATGTGCTGATGTGCTCAGGCAAAGACTTAAAAACATAGAAAAATAGAGGGTGACGGCAGATAAGAACCGTTTGGCCCATCTAGTCTGCCCACATTTCGAAATACTTTCATTAGTCCCTGACCTTATCTTATAGTTAGGATAGCCTTATGCCTACCCCATGCATGCTTAAACTCCCTCACTAGGTTAACCTCTACCACTTCAGCTGGAAAATTATTCCATGTGTCCACTACCATCTCTGTAAAATAATACTTCCTGAAATTATTTTTAAACCTTTGACCCTTTAATTTAAGACTATGTCCTCATGTTGTGGTAGTTTTTCTTCTTTTAAATATAGTCTCCTCCTTTACTGTGTTGATTCCCTTTATGTATTTAAATTTTTCTATTATATCCCCCCTTTCTCATCTTTCCTCCAAGCTATACATGTTAAGATCCTTTAACCTTTCCTGGTAAGTTTTATCCTGCAATCCATGAACCAGTTTAGTAGCCCTTCTATGAACTCTTTCCAAAGTATCAATATCCTTATGAAGATACGGTCTCCAGTACTGCGTACAATACTCTAAGTGAGGTCTCACCAGTTTTCTGTACAATGGCATGAACACTTCTCTCTTTCTACTGCTAATACCTCTACTTATACAACCAAGCATTATGCTAGCATTTCCTGCTGCTCTAGTACATTGTTTGCCTACCTTTAAGTCATCTGAAATAATTACTCCTAAATCCCTTTCCTCAGATGTTGAAGTTAGTTGTGTACCAAATATTCTATACTCTGTCCTTGGGTTTTTACACCCAAGATGCATTATCTCGCCCTTTTCCCCATTAAATGTCAGTTGCCACAGCTCTGACCATTTTTTCTAGTTTACCTAAATCATTTGTAATTTGGATTATTCCTCCTGAAACATCAACCCTATTGCAAATCTTAGTATCATCAGAAAAATAGAAATACCTTACCATCAAGACCTTCTGCAATTTCACTAATAAAAATATTAAAGAGAATGGGTCCAAGTACAGATCCCTGAGGTACCCCACTTATAACTAAACCTTGCTTCGAATATACTCCATTGACTACAACCCTCTGACTTAATGAAAGCTCCTGCTTAGGAACTTGCGGTTCCTTCTGTTAGTCATGTAAATAAGAGTGTCATCTTGTGGACGCCACGTAAGAAGCCAACCTATCCAGAAATGGTTTGACTCCTTACAATGAGATGGTGCCAGGACAATATGGTACTTGGAGTGTTCCTGTGAGAGGAAGCTCTGTGTGATTTTTTTCCAGCTACAAACCTGACATGAGAAGCAGGGGGTAACTGTCCTAATTATGGAAAATGAAATGGTCAAGTGTATGTCACTGATAACATTTGCACAACTGTGTTTTTATTGTAATACCTAAAATCCATTTTGTTAAGAAATAAAGACACTTTGCTTTTGTGAAATTCAATTGTTCTACCTGAAGGTTATGCGAAATTATAGCAAACTATGCAGGTATCAATTTTATGCAATGTTTGTGCTAGATATTGAAATATGAAGTAATTACTTGCCAGTTGTTTAGTGATTTTTGGCTCTCAATAAGACTTCAGATATAGCTCAGTACATATCATAGTGCGTAATTATGTTGATTGCATCATTGGATTATCAGATGATTGAAGCCATTAGCTTTCCTCTCTCTTGAAGAAAAAAAAAAACTCCATAACAATGTGCAGTTGCCTTGCAGTAGCAATTAGAAGGTAAGGCAATCAATGGAAATAACATACCAAATAGCACAAAAGTAGCTGACATAAAGGAAATTAGACAAGAAAAACTGCTCCAGGCAAAGTAAAATGGATGTACCATATCTGTACAGAGATTCATAAATAGTTATGTGTGGCATAATTTATAAGGAGATTTTGAATTGCTGATCATGGAAGTTGATGATCAGTGTTTTCTCTTATTTTAGCTAAAGAGCTCACCGAAAACATCTCTGATCCAGAGGCGATTTAATATTTTAACCCTTTGCAAGCAAAAAGAAGTTCAACGCACTATGTTTTCCTCTGAACCTCAGAGGATTAATACTGAATAATATCTCCCAAGTGACCAGTTTCTGGAAGGACAGACTTGAATTTAGATATGTGTTCCACAATAATCATCTGCTATCCCGGGTGGCAAATAAATGAAATTACTAGATACAGCTATTCTGTGCACATGCTGCATGATATTCTGAGCCCACTGGGCATTCACATGTGGATCTTTACTGGCTGACACACCACTGTTCACATGTAGATGACTTACTAAACCCACCAGTAGGTCACAACTCCTGACATCCATCTGTAGTAGCAACCAGGTATGTTCAGAGGTTTATATCTAAACACAAAGATAAAGCACCGCGCTTACAGCAGCTTAGTATTCAGCAGCTTAACATGCATAGTAAAAACAAAGAGAACGTTACCTGCACTCTGGCCTAAATCTCCATTTACATTAAAACAAAATGGAGGCTCTTTAGTTTTATTCCAATGGCCATTTGAATATATAAGCTCACCAGCCACATCAAGGCAAGCCTCAGTAGGTGAGTTCCTATATAAAACACCCCTTCCTGTCTCATTAGAGATGTTTACACTTTGTCTGACACCAGCAAAGTTTATTGTGTGTGTAGAAGCCCTATAAAGGGTTAAAAGTGAAAGGGTTTATAAAATACCCCTTCCTGTCTCACTGGAGATTCTTGGCTGATATCAGCATATCTAATGGCTAGTGTAGGAACTCACCTATTGAGGCTTGCCTTGACGTGACTGGTGAGCTTATATATTCAAATGGCCATTGGAATAAAACTAAAGAGCCTCCATTTTGTTTAAATGTACATGGGGATTTAGCCCAGAGCAAGGGTAACGTTCTCTTTGTTTTTACTATGTTCAGAGGTCTAGTAAATGGAAATATATGTGCAGGAAAAATATTCATGTGAAACCTGGCATCCTGCAGCTTTTGATTTGATAGTGTTTGGAGGTTGGTGGTGTTTAGAACATGGTATTATGGGAACCAATATACTCCATTGAATATATGTACATGAAAAAATGGATGCATGTATTTCTACATTATTTTTTGGATGGTATATCTAAAACCATTTTGGACAATTTGCAGATCTCGTGTCTGCAGCCTGGACAAGCTCTCCCCTTCTGCTGCAGGGAGGAACACACACATACATGCATCTAAATACAAATGTTTAATACATGGAATGCTTTTTTCTCTAATCCTCGTGATCACATGTAAGTGAGTAAATATGATTTTAGTATGTGAATTGGAATATAAATATATGAGTGGCTGTCTGACTGACAGCAAGAGGGTATAAAATGTGAATTTATACAAGTGCCAATTTCTTTTGAAATCAGCACTTTTTTTTCAAATGAAAAAAAAAGGATGCATTTCACAAATAAAGTGTAGAGTTCTTGAGTGTCCCTTTAAAAATGTGGCCATTTAATATGTGATATTCTTAAATGGCATATGTGGACTTGCCGGACAGCCACATATGGTAGCCATTCTGGCCTCAACTCTGTGGTTCTTCAAGTAAGGCAAAACACCCAAATAACTACTGCAGAGATCATGGTGTTATGTATGAGGGAGGTAGGGCTATGAAGAGTTCATATATTGTGCAACAATGATGCCACCAGAAGAATAGTGGGGTCTGAGGTCAAGGTGATTGATTTGGTTTTATTCTTGGAGAAATTGTATGTTTCCGCAAATGATTATTCTTTGTCTGCTCGTGATCCCAATGGATTTCTTTGACTCAGTAAATTGATTTCCACATCACAGCATTGAATCCCATAAACTAGCTAGCAGTTCTTTTCTTACACTGCCCATCACTATCAACAAGAGATAACAAATTTATGCCTGGCAGCATTTTGCGGTATACTTGCAAACACTGATCAGCCACAATATTAAAACCCCTTACAGATGAAGTGGATAACATTTATTAGATCATTACAATGTCACCTGTCAAGGGGTGAGATATATTAGGCAGCAAGTGAACAGTCAGTTCTTGAATTTCATGTGTTGAAAGCAGGAAAAATGGGCAAGCAAAAAGATCGGAATGACGTTGATAAGGGCCAAATAGTGATGACTAGATGACTGGGTCAGAGCATCTCCAAAACTGAAAGTTTTGTGGGCTGTTCTCGGTATGCCGTGGTTAGTACCTACCAAAAGTAGTGCAAAGAAGAATAATCAGTGAAACGGCATCAGGGTCATGGATGCCCAAGGCTCATTGATGCATGTGAGGGAGCAAAGGCTATCCTATCTGGTTCAATAATACTGAAGAGCTACAATAACTGAAATTTCTGAAAACCTTAATGCTGGCCATCATAGAAAGATATCAGAACACACAGTGCATCATGTTTTATGCATATGGGGCTGAATAGCTGCAGGTCGGTCAGAATGCCGATGATAACACTTGTCTATTGACTTGCAATAGGGATGTGACCATCTGAACTTGACTATTGGGCAATGGAAGAAGGTTGCCCAGTCTGATAAATCATGTTTTCTTTTAGAACTGGTGGATAGCTGGCTGCATGTGCATTGTATAACTGAGGACGAGATGGCAGCAGGATGCACCTATGGGAATAAGGTGGGCTAGCAGAGGCAGCGTTATACTCTGTGCAATGTTCTGCTGGTAAACCTTGGGTCCTGACATTAACATGGATGTTACTTTGACACGTACCACCTGCTTAGAGATTGTTGCAGACCACGTACACCCCTTCATGGCAATTATGTTCCTTGATGGCAGTGAAATCTATGAGCAGATAATGTAGCCTGCAAAAATTGCTTAGGAAAAATTCCCCAGATTTCAATCTGATTGAGCATCTGTGGGATGTGTAGGAACAACAAAAACGATCTATGAAGGCCCTACCTTGCAACTTGCAGGACTTAAAGGATCTGCTGCTAATGTACTAGATACCACAGGACATGTAGCATCTGGTAAGGTACCAGATACCACAAGACATGTTCAGAGGTCAGTGGAGTCCATGTCTTAACACATCAGAGCTGTTCTTAGGGGCCATACACGATATTAGGCAGGTGGTTTTAATGTTGTGGCAGATTAGTGTATAAAAATATCTGATTAGGCTAAGGATGTAAAAAAGTAGTAACACTGCATCTGTTTTTTATTTTATTTTTATTTTTTTATTTCTAGTGCAATATTGTGTTGTAAACAAACCAAAAAAATGAATAAAAATAAACTTGTGAAAAAGCAAGTTGCAGTAATGGACCTCTACTTGTAATTTTACTTACATGCACATTGCAATGCTGAAAGCCAGTAGAGAGAATATAATTGTGCCACTGAGATGGTTAATCAATGAAAATACACAACAAGTATTTCACTTGCACAAAATAGCATGTTAACCCCTTCAGGACCGCTGACGGTTCAGGACCGTCAGCGGTAAAACGTGCGTTTGGACCGCTGACGGTCCTGAACCGTCATAACGGTTTTGGGCTACTTACCTGATCGCCGTCGGTCCCACGGCGGCGATCAGCTCTCCTCCCGGTCCAGGGGGACTGCCTGTCTGCCCGGGCAGTCCCCCCTCGGCAGATCAGGACCCCACGGCCATGTGATCACTCGATCACATGACCGCAATAGGGGTCTTTGTATCTGCCTGCAGGGGGACTGTCTGTGCTGACAGGCAGTCTCCCTGCAAGTGTAAAATCATAAAATAAAGTTAAAAAAAAAAACAATCAGTGTAAAAAAAATTATAATATGTGTATATATATGATATATATACATGTATTATATCTATATATATATAATATATGTATATGTATCATATATATAATGTCACACTAAGTGTATTTTTATATTTATATATACGTATATTAATATAAAAATACACTTATATTTAAATTACACACGAATATATACAATATATATAATAACTATATATATATGGTATATATATATTATTATAAAATACAAATAATATGTTAATAAAAATAAATAACAAAAAATAAAAATAATTTTTAATAATTAAAAAAAAATTATATATATATATTCAATTTTATTCTAACAGTATTTTGATATTGATATATATATATTTATATCAAAATACACTTAGAATGTAATGATATATATATCTATGTATAAATAAATAAATAAAAATAATACGAAATATACATATGTCCACATACAAAATTACATTATTAATTTCATAAATATACACGTAGACGTCAAATATATAAATATGTATATATATTAAAATTCTACGTGCATATTTATGTAATATTTTTACCTAATTAAGTAATTTTAATGATTGCAATTTGAGGGACCTGCCTGCCAACCCAGGCCAAAAGTCCAGATAATTTAATTTGCTAGCACTGTGCTTAACCCTGTAACTTTCTATGACACCCTAAATCCTGTACATGGGGGTACTGTTTTACTCGGGAGACTTCGCTGAACACAAATATTAGTGTTTCAAAACAGTAAAACATATCACAGCGATGATATTGTCAGTGAAAGTGAAGTTTTTTGCATTTTTCACACACAAACAGCTCTTTCACTGAGGATATTATTGCTGTGATATATTTTACTGTTCTGATACACTAATATTTGTGTTCAGCGAAGTCTCCTGAGTATAACAGTACCCCACATGTAGAGGTTTTATAGTGTTTGTGAAAGTTACAGGGTCAAATATAAGGCTTGATTTTTTTTATTGAAATTTGTCAGATTGGTTAGGTTGCCTTTGACAGCGTATGGTAGCCAAGGAATGAGAATTAGCCCCATGATGGCATACCATTTACAAAAGAAGACAACCCAAGGTATTGCAAATGGGGTATGTTCAGCCTTTTTTAGTAGCCACTTAGTCACAAACACCGGCCAAAGTTAGCGGTTTTTGCATTTTTAACACACAAACAAATATAAATGCTAACTTTGGCCAGTGTTTGTGACTAGGTGGCTACTAAAAAAGACTGGACATACCCCATTGTAAATACCCTGGGTTGTCTACTTTAAAAAATATGTACATGTTAGGTGTGTTTCGGGGATTTATGACAGATAACGGTGTAACAATGTCACTATTGATACATTTAAAATATATATATATTGAAACAGCAATTTCCTACTTGTATTTATAGGCCTATAACTTGCAAAAAAAAGCAATAAAGCATGTAAACACTGGGTGTTTTTAAACTCGGGACAAAATTTTGAATCTATTTAGCAGTTTTTTTCATTAGCTTTTGTAGATAAGTAAAAGATTTTTCAAGTAAAAGTCCAAAAACATGTTTTTTTTTTTTTTTTTCACCATATTTCATTATTTTTTTTAAATACAATATATGACATAATATAAATACTGGTATGTAAAGAAAGCCCTTCTTGTCTTGAAAAAAACAATATATAACTTGTATGGGAACCGTAAATGAGAGAGCGGAAAATTACAGCTAAACACAAACACCACAAAAGTGTTAAAACTGCTCTGGTCCTTAACGTACAAACATCACAAAAACAGGCCGGTCCTGAAGGGGTTAAAAATCATATTGCTATCTAGGTTATTTACTAATCTGTTAACTCTTAGTAATTCAAAGTGGATTTACATTTTTGAGCCAATATGGGAAATCTCCACGATCTCTAAGACACCAATGTTCAGATGAGGCCTGGCAAAGAGAACAGGAGACAGTTTGACAACTAGCATTCAGAGTTTGTGGGCTGTAGACTATAAGGGAAAAAATAGAATTTACATAGATATAAAATAAATCAGATCAGATTCGTACACACAATAATTATAAAAGTATGATTAAACTGCTTAATAAAAATCACTTGAAGTATTACTTATCTGATTAAAACACTCATCTTGAAATCCAAATTTAGATCTAGTATCTAAGTGAAATATCCATATCCACATTTTTGTTCACCTTTTTCTCTTTGTAGTTTTATAACAATTGTTGTATATGTTGGGTAGTTTATTAATCATATTTTAATGCCTTATATTTAACATGGGACTATATATACCAAAACTGACTTGCAAATGTGGATGCAGCCATTCTTTTGCCCTTAGGTTATAATGAAATGGACTTTTTAAGGATGGATGCTATTGCCTCCTGAATACTATGTGATTATGGAAAGTTCCGATCATGTGACATGATTGGATCATCATGATGTGTGGACGTTAATATACCAGATTGTGATGCGTAACGTCACACAAGGATGTGGAAATCTCAATCGGAACCAAAGGGGTACCGATATTCAGATACACCAGAAAGAGTGTTAAACTGTTTATAAGGAAAGAGGTCCAAAGAAGCCCTTATGCACCAGAAAGGAGAGGTATTAAGTTGAAGCATTGTTGATCTTGTGGTTTGTGTGCATTTTATTTTTTAATTTTAACATATTTCATTAAAGCAATATATATCTATGCATTTTATGGTTCTCTTATTCAAGACCATTGGGGGAACTGAAAAACCACAGGGGAAGTAGAGAAGGAGTCACAACCACCCTGAGTGATTAAAGTCAGAGCCTGCTGACGAGCTTGTAACCAGTGTTGTGGCGCTACAAGAATCATTGTATATTTCGTGCACAACAAAAATAAAGAATATAAAAAGGGGGCCCTTTGTCACCCCTGGTATGAGACAACTGTCTGTTGTTGTTGATTGCACTGTTTAACCCCTTAGTAACCAGACCGTTTTAAAATTCTCTTTCCGTTAAGGACCGGGCCAGTTTTTAAATTTCTGTGGTGTTTGTGTTTAGCTGTAATTTTCCTCTTACTCATTTACTGTACCCACACATATTATAAACCGTTGCTTTTGCCATTAAATGGTCTTTCTCAAGATGTAGCAATCCCTCCCGATCCCTGTCCAGGGCTCCTTTCTGGGTTACAAGCCGTGACCCTGGACAGGTCCAGCAGAGCTGATCCGAGCGCCAGCCACACGGCCACCCCTATGCGGGCCCTCTTTTTGTCGCCTCATCCTGTGCTCACATGTTGCAAAAATGCTAGAGCGTATACCAGTCTTGGCAAGCTCTATCCTGCATACATGTATATAGTACAGGAGGACAAGCATTTGTGTTGTGTCATACCATAAACATGAGATACGATGATAGTGACCTATGTGCAGGGCCACCATCATGGGGTGACAACCATGATGGTTGTCATGGGCCCGGCGGCCCAGGCCCCACGTGTAGTGACGGAACTGCCGCCGGTACACCTGCACCGGGCTCCGCACACTGATAGGGTGACCAGGCCCCTTTAAAAAATTGCAGCCACAAATAATGCTGGGAGGAAGTGACGGCCGGTCCTTTCCTCCCAGCTCCCTCCGCATGGGAGGGAAGAGAGACACAGCCTGGCCGCGAGGATGGGAGAGCCACACCGACTCCCATCAGCCCCAGCCACCCTCCTGCAAAAAAAAAGTTAAGAAAAATTAGCTATATGTGTTTGTATGTCAGTATGTGTATGTATGTCTGTACAGTAAAGGAAAAGATAATGCTGATGCCAATCATTGATTATGGGGATGCAGTATATGCATCTGCATCGCAATCCCACATTAAAGGACCACTCTAGTGCCAGGAAAGCATACTCGTTTTCCTTGCACTAGAGTGCCCTGAGGGTGCCCCCACCCTCAGGGACCCCCTCCCGCCCGGCTCTGGAAAGGGGAAAGGGGTAAAAACTTACCTTTTTCCAGCGCTGGGCGGGGAGCTCTCCTCCTCCTCTCCGCCTCCGTTCCTCCCCGTCGGCTGAATGCGCACGCGCGGCAAGAGCTGCGCGCGCATTCAGCCGGTCACATAGGAAAGCATTCATAATGCTTTCCTATGGACGCTTGCGTGCTCTCACTGTGATTTTCACAGTGAGAATCACGCAAGCGCCTCTAGCGGCTGTCAGTGAGACAGCCACTAGAGGAAATAGGGGAAGGCTTAACTAATTGATAAACATAGCAGTTTCTCTGAAACTGCTATGTTTATAAAACAATTAGTTAACTCTAGCTGGACCTGGCACCCAGACCACTTCATTAAGCTGAAGTGGTCTGGGTGCCTAGAGTGGTCCTTTAATAAACTCAATACATTGTATAACTCATTCTGCCGATTTGTGCTACAATGTAATTACATGACCCACCATTGTGACATGCTTAAAGAGCTAAACTGGCTGTCGCTGGAATCCAGACGCACCCTTCATCTTTCCAGCCTTGTGTTTAAGAGCTTTTCTGGGAAACTCCCGCCCTACTTGAATAAAATGCTCTCCTCAGCTGTTCCCACCTCCTATAACCTCCGATCCAGTACCAACACTTTATTTAGTCTACCTCAATACAAAAAGAAAGCAGCCCGATCCTCCTTCTCCTACAGAGCGCCACAATTGTGCAACAACCTCCCGCACAATTTAAAATCTTCCCTAAGCCTAAAGTCCTTTAATAGATCCCTCTCTACATAACTCAAAATAGAATGTACATGTTATGGTTGATTATATATTTCCTACCTATGTTAAATTTTGTATATACTGTGTTTTAATATTGTTTTTGTATTTTATTGTACCCTAATGTAACAATGCAATGATTTGTGGACCCAGGACATACTTGAAAATGAGAGAAATCTCAATGTGTCTTTCCTGGTAAAATATTTTATAAATAAATAAATAAATCAAGCTCCTTCACTTCACAAGTTATTTATGCATCTGTATGTGTCTGTCTGTCTGTGTGTATGTATGTATGTGTATGTCTGTCTGTATGTATCTATCTGTATAAATGTCAGTATGTATGTGTTTGTATGTATCTATGTCAGTATGTATGTATGTATGTATCTCTATGCATGTGTATGTATGTATGTCATTATGTGTATGTATCTGTCTGTCTGTATGTATGTCAGTATGCATTTATGTGTGTCTGTCTGTATGTATGTGTATGTATGTATGCATCTGTATGTATGTGTATGTATGTATGTCAGTATGTGTATGTATTTGTCTGTCTGTATGTCTGTCAGTATGTATGTGTGTGTGTCTGTATGTATGTATGTATGTGTGTGTCTGTATATGTCTATGTGTCTTTTTCAGTAAGTGTGTCTGTCAATATGTGTATATCTTAGTGTGTGTGTGTGTGTGTATCTGTGACCTTTTTGTACCAGTGCATGTGTTTGTGTCTGTGTTTGTGTATTCCTGTCGGCGGGGTTTGGAGGCGAGATTTGGGGGTGGGCTTGGAGGCAGGCCCCCAGGGGCCCAGACCTTGAGCAGTGGCGGCCTTGCCTATGTGTATAGTGCCAGATCGATTGATAATGTAGACTGCGTTACCAACACATTTAGAAAGACAAATATGCAGAAAAGGGGACCCACCTCTCATATCACCATCTGCCATTGATTTGCGAGAAGGCTGGAACATGCTGCTACCTTCCGCTTCCCAGAGGAGTAGTCACCCACTGAGGGAAGTCTTCCTTTCAGGAGCCTAACCAGTGCTTTTGAGAGAAAGAGAATAAGAAGATGAGACAGAAAAGGAGAGAGAAAAAAGAGAACCAAATTTCCACTTTTATAAATCAACTTGGTTACACTTCCTTGTCTTTCAATCAGACAACAGATCCTGTTAATTCCTGGTTTGGTTAGCTCAGTGGAGCTAAAGTCAAGAAGCAGCAAGTGCCCAGAACACCTGCCTTGCAGCTCATTGATCTGCATTGGGAAGTCTGTGATTGGACAGCCACATAAATTCTGGGTGGGGTGAGAAGGCGAGTTTTGGAAGCTATGTTTAGATATATCACCAATGAAAAAATGCATATTTAAATATGTGAATGTTATAATTTGGGATATATACTACAAAGTGATTTTTATTTATGTTGTATTTGAGCATTAAATTATTTCTTTGAGCATTTCTGAGAATGCTTCATACAAATGGCTCTAATATAAGAAATAGTGCATTCTCCTCCCATAGAGTAAAGTTACACCAAGCGTCTATTTTATACAGGCAACCTTTAAACATTAAATAATTATGATTTTGTATTTAGTATATGATGTACCCTACCTTTCCCCTTTGACTGTTAATATATACATAAGTACTAGATTTATTTCTATTATTTAGAAGTGCACCCATCCAGTGATATATATATATAACCTTAGAATAATTTTGTTGAACATAACATATAATATATTTTGTTAATATTCACAACATCGCCGACGCTGTACTGTAATGTATTGTATCCGACAGCTGCATCATTGCCAGGTTGAACATATGTTTAGGGATATGTTGTGTGGGGAGAGTCTAGAGGGATACAACTCTACATTCTTTCATATGTTGAATGTGCTGAACATTTAGCTTCATAATAACCAAATGTGGAATTGTAACGTGTACTAATTGATTGTTTTTGGAATATGGTTGTAATCATCTTTATTTTCCTCCCACATAAAACCACATTTAAGCTTGGATAACGAGCTGTAATAAAATGCCTTTACAGTTACTAGTGGGGATTATCCACTAAACTGGAAGTTATTAATCATTGACAAGAGAATTAAAAGTTTTTCAGGCCAAAATAGTCCAGCTGTAATATAGCTAAGCTGGAGAATGTTTCCAATTTGACTATGTTAGTCTTAAACCTACAATTACCTCATCAGTTCTCAACAATTATTACAGTAAAAAAAAACACAGCTCTCTTAAGTGCTTTAGCTATGTGACTAAATTGTTCCACACGGTTATTCATTAAAATGTGATTTGTCAGGAATTTGAAATAGATTCAAATGAGTTTATTCACTAAACTCTGAATTATAGCAAGTAATATCAGACCGATGAAATACAGTAATATCGGACTGTGGGAAATATTTTCAGCTGAACTATATTCACAACTTGGCTATTTCATCCTAAATGTGCTTGCTGGTTTTAATTTGCTTCCATTTCTAGTTTAGTCAATAAACTTTTGTGAATTTAAGTTTTTAAATCATATACTTAGCAAATATAAACACGTCACCATTTTGTATTTCAATAAATGTATAAACACAAGAAACTGAATATGCAAAATTAGATACAATACCTGTTAGACTTGTGCACTCCTTTTCAGCCACGTAGGAATCCCCAATTCATTGTGACTAAAGTCGCTTGTTACTTATCCAACCAATGTGTTTGGAACATGAGATATTATTCCGTACATGATATAATAATGTACTATGCCAATTTGCCTGAACTCTGTATACATTTTCTTTTATTCCGTACAGCACGCTCACTTTTTTTTTTTTACTTATGTTCTCATGACTATTGAAATAAAGTTTTTTTTACTGCGTAAGGCAATTTATATAGGACTGGCCTTTATTTTGGGCAACTCCATTTTCATTTTAAAGGAACACTATAGTGTCAGGAATACAAAAGTGTATTCCTGCCATTATAGTTCTAAAATACACATTTAGGATCCCAGCCCCCCCCCCTACCTCTGATTTTATTTTGAATAATTGATTTTACTCACATTTTTCCAGAGCCGTGTGGGTCTCTCACAGCTGGCTCCATCCACGCTTGATGATCTTAGCCAATCCAATGATTTTTCCATAGGAAAGCATTTGCAGGCTATAGTGTATGCACTGCAAATTGCCGTGCTGTACCAGTCAGCATCTCTTCATGATCAATCAATGCATCTCTATGAGGAATATCCAGCGTCTCTATGCATAGCATTGAGATGCTGAATGTCAGTGCTGCCTACTATGCAGCTTTGTCCCAAGAAACACCTCTAGTGTAACCTCTGAGTGACGGCCACTAGAGGTGTCCCTAAGCAGTAATTTAAACACTGCCTTTTCTCCATGCAGGGCGTGTAGGCACTAAACGTCAGTGCTGCACACTGTGCAGTCTGCACACTATGAAGTGATGCCCCAGGAAGCACCTCTTGTGGTGGTCTGAGGAGTGGCCACTGTGTCTTTCGGCAGTAATGTAAACATTGCCTTTTCTCTAAAAGGCAGTGTTTACATTAAAAGCTCTCAGGGACTGACTATACTCACCAGAACAAGTACTTTAAGCTGTAGTGCTTAACACATTATTCCAATTTGTTGTGCTGTTCACTAAGGATCAGTTGTTTAATATAATTTCAGGTTTAATAAAATGAGGACCTAAAATATGCAACACGAGTAAACCACACGAACGCTCATATTTTTTCACTGCACTGAAAATATTTAGTTAAAGATATATTTATTACTTCAACTGAAATAAATAAGAAACGCTATGTAAGCACTTCTCACTTTTTCTGCATTCATATATTTAATTACACATGTAAGGCATTTTGCCTCCATTAATTCATTCATTATTTCATTCATTCGCATTGCTCGTAACAGAAAAATTCAATTTATTACACGGCCTATGTAAGTCAGCAGAGAGATATCATACTGCATGCCTCTTATGTGCTTTTTCATCTGCATATGGAATACCATCTGGTGGCAGAATAAGGATATTTATGAAGTGTGGTATGTAGCATGTCACAATTTGTACTGAAAATGGGAAATGAGTCATAGAATATCTAGCAGTAATACAGCAACTTTGTTACACATGATAGAAACTGATGGAAAGCAGTGTTCTGCCAGTAAACTAAACCACCATGAAAGAACTTCACGATAAATGAAAAGCATTTTTTTTTTAAAATCAGATTTATAAAAAGTGCAGATTGTGTTCGATATTTAGCTGCATAGGATTTCACTTTTCAATTTGACTGAATGTCACATAGAGTCACAGTTTTGTTTCGATGTGTACAGGGAACATGGCAGCGATTTGAAAGATTAAATAAAAGATGTCACTCATGTCAGAACAAATGACGGTTCTTGTGGTCATCGACACGCTATTGTTGGAATTTATTGAGCCAATTTCTCCTGACATTGTTTGATTTATATGTACGCACACAGGACGGCCATATATTCCCACAATTAATTCATGTCTGAGTCTCCCATGTGCGATTTGGAAGAACATCATGGATAATATTGGAAGCTCATCGACAGCTGTTGTTTCCAGTTGATGAAGGAGTTTCTCTTAACCCGTTCTGATCAAGCCATGACTGTGTACGTTTCTAAACTTATAAATCTGTAGCCACAATAAGGTTTCCTGATGCCCTATTTGAAAGATGATATTGCCCCCAATTCCAGACCATTAGTATATAGATTTGAGCTTTATATAGGTTAGTGAAGCATGCTTCTATATTTAATGTTATCCCTGTAATTATTGAGCAAGCAATTACAAGTGGATAATTATCATACAGATCAGGGCTTGGAATGGATCTTGGTTTGAAGCAGGACATGCACATTCTGTTCTGCCTGGATTTGTGGGAGTTACACTTTCCATAGAATGGACGGGTAGATTGAAAGCAGTCAGTGAGTGTGAAACAGAAAGACATGTCTAATGCAATCTCTCTCACATGACGATTGTCCCTGATTGTCTGACTGGCAGAATAGTAATAGAACCATTGGGGAGCACTGAGTGCAAGAACTTATTGCTTCTGTGAGATGCTGAGTGGAGCCCTTTTGTACTCAAATAGTGCTATTGAGGGTGAGATGAGTGTTAAGAATGCTACAAAGGGATGTTTTGGTGCAAGGCCTCCTGAAATAGGGTCAATGATCTAGAACATTCTTATGGAGTTACTAAAGAATGACTGTCTTGTGCACCAATGGTGCATGGATAAAACACGTGTCAGGAGTAGGTAACCCATACACACAGAGACCAGGACTATAGGAACTATATAAACAATATAGGAAAGAAGAGATATCTATTCAGGCCATAGAATGGCTGGGCTTCAAGTAAAAACCCCTGTAAAGCGAAATACTCATGCAAGCAGGTAAAGTAGAGTCAGAGACAGGATGAGGTCAAGGAATACAGATCAAAGACAGAATGATAAAGCGAGACAAGGTCAAGGAATACAGATCAAAGACAAAATGATAAAGCAAAACAAGGTCAAGGAATACAGAGATCAGAGCAGTCAAACCAAGTCAGGTCAATCATAGGATATGAACTCTTGGGTAGCAAGCAGAGAAGGATTAAGATCCCATGAGGCCTTAGGCAGGTTACCAGTTTGCCCCTCACTCATAAATTCTTCATATAGTGATAGTTAATGGGGCCAAGCAAAGTATGGACTCCTATGTAATCCCTGGGTACTAGGCAGCTTCCTAGAGACACATTATGATTAATCCTGCTCTGGTAGTAAAAACTATGACAGCACACAAACTGATCAGAAGAGGGAGCCCGTCAATATGCTGAAACAAACTTTTATTAATGAAAGGGCATGATGGTGCAGTGTCATGCTGTTTTAAGAATGCCTGCACAATGTGCAGAGTTGCCATGGTTACATACAGTGAAAAACCAAAGAAAAAAAGGTTACCTGTGCTCTACCCAAATACCTATGCATATTTAAACAAATGGAGGTTATTTTGTTACTCCAATGGCCATTAGAGGGATGCCCACCTACCATGTCAAGGCAAACCTCTTAGGTGGGTCTTACACTGACTATTCACCTTGCTTCTTGAGATCTTTGCCAGAAGCTCAAGGAAGCAAGGTGAATAACTATTTTTTTTGTATAGTTATTGTAACGGACCGTTTTGCTTACCAGAGGTTAAAAACCGTTTAGGCGATATTCCCCTTTCCAGATGCACAGGCAGCTACTGTAAGCACCAATCTCCCGAACTGCAAACTACACGAATCCTGGAAACAGCCGAACAGGAAAAGCATATACTCAGCTTACACTCCTGGCAATCGGCATACAATCCAAATCCCCCAATAACGAGACGACACTTCGTTTTGAGGTCAAACAGAATCTGCCTGTACTGGCACATACAGTCTCCACAGGGTTTTACAGAACAACCAATCAATCCGTACAATACACACAGACACTCCCACACAAAATCCTCCCTTCTGCCAGTGATATGATTACTGAACACAATGGAAAATCTCATTAATCTCATTATCACAGGCAGAGGAATACAGTTTTTGCACAATATTCATAACTTTGAAAGTATGCATAACATTCACATAAATTCACCTACATTTTCCGAATCAGCATACTCCAAATACAAACATTTGTCAAAATCATCCAAATTAGTCCATTGGTTCAAAAGATAGATCGAAGTCCTTTGTGACCAAATGAAGCATGGCTTTTCTGCCCAAAACCAGTTCCACAGAGTCTTTTATCCTGGAGATAATTGAGAAGTAATCCAATTATCTCCAAGGACAGAGGCAAAACTCCATTAAGCACATGGCAGTAAAAAGACAGTAAAATACAATAAAATACACAAAGTTACATTTATACATAAAATACAGACATTCTACCTATCCCCGGATAGCTTAGATCTACACATACATACAGTTCAATCGCCATGGAGCCAAAGTCTTTCATACAGTCTTTCAGTATACGGCTGGGCTCCATGGCATAGCTATCTGGGGTAGCATGGCTTTAACAGTCCGCAAAAAGGCACAAACCATCCTTTCTGCAGGGAAAAAGAACAGGGGCCATAGTCGTTGGTTCCGCCACAGTTATGATTCACGAACCTCTTCAAAGCACTTCTTTCATTCCATGGCATTTCATGCATCACGAAAATGCCGTGCGCCATCACAGAGAACTGGAGACCACTGCGCAGCATTCTTCTGCACCTAAGGCAGGGCAGCATGGAAATTACAAGGTTGTATTGTGACACCTCTCTAAGCCAGAAAAGTCTTGCTACTCCCAGTAATCTCAGGCAGCACTAGCACTTTGTTTAGCACACCCAGACTGGCAGCAAGAGATTCATGGATTATAACCTATTTATTTCTGTTGCAAATAGCTGCTTCCCCTTGGAAATGTAAGCCACACTGATCGCTGGCTGTACTGATATTAAAGGCACTGTAACTGGCTACAGTGTCTGGAGTCCACTAGTGCCAGCCTTCCATCCCGTGTTATTATTGTCATTTATAAAGCGCAAACACGTATGTCTCAACCCATTTTTAATGTATTAATGCCATATGAGTGTTCTCAGAAGCTCATTCCCCATGTGCTGCTTGTGCAAATGAGAACGTGTTAGCCCATGAAGCAATGGACCATTGTGATTGGATGAGAGTGTCAGCTGATCCCTTTAAGCCGATCAGTGTCCATTCAGGTATAAATCAGTGTGCTAGAAGGAAGTGTGTAATCTCTGCCTTAGCCCCACCTCCAGTGGGGGTGGCACTATGGGATGCCAGGTACCCTCATTTTGTGTTGAAATTGTTGAAAATGGTTTAACACTGAATGGGAGGAGGTGTCAGGAGACAGTGCATATTCTATTCCTCTGACTGTCATTTGTTCTCTGTCTTCTCCCCATGTGTTGTGCCTAATCATTAAATTCATGAAGCACCAATATCCAAAAAGTAATAATCAATTACCTAATAAGGTTTATAGCGATATTGGTGGGCACACAACCCAGTTTGGGATGAGTATCTTGGGCTATAGGAAAAATAAACCACACAGAGACCAAGTTGCAGATAAGAATTCACACCGCACTTTATTGTCCACAAGTGAACCCAATACAGAGTAAGCTTAATTCTCATTAAGTAGTTGCATGCATTCACTTCAAAACAGCTTAATATCTAGATATATCAGCTTAAGTATACATCACCATTAGAGGGGCTTGGTTGTGTCCTCACTGCACGACTGGGGGAACTCTGGCAGTCAGTCTTGGAGGGACCCTCTCTGGGAACAGCAAAGACCAGCAACACGCGTCCACCTTACAGGTGGGTAGTTCTCCAAGTGAGTGCCAAGTTTCTCCGTCTTTTATACCTTTTACCAAGTTTGTAACTTTTCCAAGATTTCTTATCAGTGCAGCCCAGCATGTATCTTGTAATGCGCATTAAGTAATCAGTATGGTTGATCAGGCCAGTCATGACTACCCAAGGCCCATGCCAAGCACATGTGGTATCTTATTCTATCTATGTCCCTACTCTTATCTTTATAAACATTGTTGGCACCAAATCCCTCTTTTCAGCACGTGGGCCTTTTTGGATATTGGCAAGATATGCTATGGAATATTTTATGCAATGTCATCTTAGTTGAATTACTTAGTGCGACACAGTTTAAGCCAAGTGCCATCTTAACTATCTATAATAGATTAATTTGCTCAATAGTGATCAATCAATCATGCTTAATTAGTTAAAATAGAATTTTATCACAATTATCACACCATGTCTTTGCTGTTTCTTTAACACGATAGTCCCCCTCCTTCTCAATGGCTTTCTCTTTTACGTTATCTTTCGTACCATGACACTTGTCAGCATTCCTATCATGTTTTCCACCCTATTTCCTTAACCATTCCCTCATTAATCCCCTGTATCATTGTCTATTCCCAATATCACTTACTCTTCTTCTCTCCATAGCCTCTTGCCTCCAGTATTAAGTGACCCCCATCTCTATATTTGATCCCCAATATAACTATCCATACCTGATTTAAATTACCCTCTTCCCTACTATGCCACTCCATTTTCTTCTCTAATAGGTCACTTCTGCCATTCTCCCAATTAAAGATCTAGCAAGAGATTACTTTTTTGTACAAGTGCAGTTTTTGTACAAGATGTTTTGCTCTTTGGGACAAAATGCTAACATTTGTTTTACCGATAATAAAGGAGTACAAATACATGTTTTTTTTTTTTTTTTTTATATTCTTTATTTTTGTTGTGCAGAGTATAACAGTAGTACTTTCCTTGCCCCAACAGCAGTTGCAGTACTTCAGAATCAACAGGTTATAAACACAGATCGGGCAGTAAAACATAGCACATTTTGTGTTAAAAATAATAATAAGACACAATAAACACACAGTAGTGACACACACAAGCAAACAGCAAGTTTGCAGGCAAGTGAGCGATTGCCAGATTTGGGATTGCAGAGTTTGCTGTATAGCTTGCGGTAGTGGCTGGGTGGTCTCTCACCTCTCAGGGGAGATTACGTGGTTACAAACAGGGGCAATTAGAGGCGAGTCAGACCTTTTGCCTCCCGGTATGGAGCTAGTGGGCTGGCGTGAATATATGCCTGGAGGAGGCTATCACCCTTTGCTTGACCTAAAGGTCATATTGCACAAGCTGTGGGTAAGTGAGTGGGGGGGTGAGAACGAGGTGCAGCCGTAAAACCATCTGACCAGGGGCTTATATGTCGGCGGATATCTAAGGTAACGGCAGGACTTAAGATCCATTAAACTGGAAACCGACGGTAGGTAACAAAACCGAAACAAAACATTGCAAAAAAAAACATAGCAGTAAACTGTCCTGGAATGGAGAGGTAACGTGATCTGGCCAGTCCGTCAGGTTGTATCTGCCGGTGTCGCAGTGGTTCGTTTGGCAGCTGGTACGAAGGATCGGATCCTGGCTGGGTCCCAAGTGTGGGGTTGAGGCTTTTGGGTCTCCGGTGTCGTGCCTGCTTGTATCATGGGCAGTCCCAGTCGTTGTAAGGTGTCGTTAATTTCCGCTGCTTCTTGGACTTTTATGCACCCAGAGTCCCGGGGTATCATCAGGTAGCTTGGGGAGCCCCATTTGTAGGGGATGTTGTGCCGAATCAGTTCCGTCGTTAGTGGCTTTAAGGATCTCCGCCACCCCATTGTTGCTCTGGAAAGGTCTGGGTAAAACGTGAGCTTGTGGCCTTCAAAGTCATATGGTGCTTTATTCCGGAGTGCCATGAGGAGCGCTTGCCGGTCCGGTCCATTTTGGAACCGTACGATAACGTCTCCGTGCACTTCAGAGGAGCGCGATGCAGGTGCCGGTAGCCTGAAGCACCCATCCAGGGCCATCATTTTGGCTTGCTTAGCCGAGAAGAGGTGCGTAAGTAACCTTCTTATGAGGTGTGAGATTTCAGCAGCGCTTATCTGGGCTGGTATGCCCCTTATTTTAACGTTCTTCCATCTTCTCCGATCCTCCATCATCGCCATGCGGTTCTGGGTCTGGGCCTGCTCACGTCTCAGCTCACAGAGCTCTTGTTCCACTTTAGTTAAGCGGGTTGCATGTGCGGCCGTGGATATTTCGGTTTCTTGGAGGCGTCTCGACACTCCACTAATCTCCTATTTAAAGGAGTTAATGTCAGCAGCCAGGTTGCGTCTGAGGTCGTCTAGGAGTGCCTTCAGTGTGCCCTCTGTCACTGGGGAGCCTCCGGCCCTTTTGGTCGGCATCTCCGCTTTTTCCTAGCTATAGTGGCCAGCTCCTCCAAGTCAGGGAGGGATGTTGCGCTGGAGGAATAAGACAGCTCGTCGGAGAAGGGCGCCATGACAGGCTTCAGATTTCCTTGAGGCCTCCTCAGTAGCTCCCCGATGTCGGCGGTTGTCGGGATCTTGTCCGCTTTATATTTCTTGGATTTTCGCCCCATCATAGGTAGGTGCAGCCCTCTCGGGTTGCGGGCAGTTTTAGGCTTAAAAAGTAAGGTTTTTGGCTGAATTTCGTCGGTTATAGCAGGAGCACTCTCGTTGTGCGTCTTGTCAGCGCGGTAGCTGGCTCCACCCCCACAAATACATGTTTTTACCAATGAATTTAATAAGATGAAAAAAAATCTCACTATTATATGTGTAAAGGATGGACCAATAAATTAAATATTACGTTTCTGTTTAGGTTACAAATAAAAGTTATTTTTATAGAGAGAAAAAATATCTATTTGATTGCAACGGGTTTAGAAACTAAAAATGTAGCTTAGATTCTAGCATTTGTAGACGAAAAACAAAAACATAAAACAAAAAAATGAAACAGAACAATAAACTGCAAGGGACGGCTCAATATTTTTCTCCCAATTACTTAATTATGTAGACAGACGTTTTGATTGGTAAAATGCTTGAATGACAGACAATATGTACAAATATTATTACTGTAAATCTCAATTCTCAATTAGCATGTGTCTAGTTTGGAAAACGTTAATGGGGTGTTACAAAGCCAATGTATCAAAAATTTTCTGACCAATGTGAGACTTTGCTGTTTATTAATGTTACAAAGTTAGATATCTTTATATCCAGTGTAACAATACAATCCAGACAATATTTAAAAAAAATAAAAATAACATTTAGAAGATGACTTGTGTTAGCTTTTACTGCTGTTTGGGATATGGGTTACATACAATGAAGCCTATGCTCTCTCTTCCAAGCTGGTATAAGACTAATCTTTCTTACTTTCATGGCCCAGACACTAATATCATGTAATTTAAAGCACCTCTATCTTGCTATTTATACCATCAATTCCCTTTACTCCTTGCTTAACTTTTGTTTCATTTTCCTCTTATTCCCTTAGAATCTAATTTGGGAAGGTCTCCTGACCTCTGGATCCCCTAAGTCTTATTTGTACCAGTGCACTTGGATGGTATGTATAATGATGTCTGAATTTCTTTTACAAAAAAACAAAACAAAAAAAACTTACTTATTCTTCCTAGTGCCGTCATAATATTAGTGCAAACCTGTCAAGAACCTTGCATCTGGGAGTCCTCTATTCTGCTCCAATGCTGTTCACTCTTCTGCTGCGAGTTATGTAGCCAGAATGACAACTCAGGTGCGTTCTTGCAAAAGTACTCTAGGGCGTTCTGACAAAGCAGAATAGATGCCAAACTGGCAAAAAATCATCAGACTATTTAAGTCTCAAACCATTCAGAGCTTATTGCTCGATCTCTGAGCACCAACATAACTTGTATTTGTATATAAACTAAACAAGTAAAAATAAAGGATCTAAAAAAATTAAAGAAAATGTTTTTTATGTATTAAATAAAAATAAACCATAACTTAAAAAGTTGCACCTCACCAATGTACAAGCTCATAACATTAACATACAAAAAAAAATGTGTGCTGTGTCTTTAAGACAATGGATAATACACAAATAGTGCAATGGGATGTTCAAACAACTTAATTTATTATACACATAAGTGAAAAAATAAGTGCATATGAATGAAATTAAATTAATACCTATTAAAGTGCACTATACCAATAGTGCAAATGCAATAATGTGCAAATTATACAACACATTTATAAATGTCCAAATAAAATAATAATAATAATATTCTCCTTTTCAATTTTGTATTAGTTAAATGAATTATCATATAAGACTGATTAATTGGTAACCCTCAATTACATGTAATGCAGCCAATCCTAATTGTGCTTTTGGGCTTGCTCAAGACACACACACCCATAAGGTGGACTTGTACAATTGGATATACGCCCACCTATGGGACTATAAGTGTTACTGGGGGCAAAGTAAAGGCAGATCTGAGCAAACTGATTATACTGGGGAAACACGTAATCGCACCCGGATGTCATACACATGCACGCGGTTAGTAAGCACCACCCCCCCCCCGGTATTATCCAAGTGCATGGGAGTTTTACCAGCCTGCTGTTTTTATTGTCGAATGGAATAAAGTCCTTGGCCTATTATTTGGAGCGAATATAGTCAAAGCAGACTGTACTGTTCTGTGTCTGTGAGCGTTTTCCTTCCTCTATTTATGGCTTTATGTGAACTGGCAATATTGCCCTATTGTGTTTCTTTTTCTTTTTACATGTGATACTAAATTGAAGCTATTTAACTGCCCAGAGTGTTCCTTTAAATGCATTCTTCCACATTCCTGGAGTTATTTTTACTTAAGCCCATAAATGTTTTCCTCCTATGGTTAGGGGTTGTCCTAAGTATATATATATTTATATGTAAATGCAAATTTACAAAAACAAAAACAAAAAACAAACAAAAAAAACAAACAGATGCCACTACGTCTTCAGCTTTTTAAACCATATTTATATAGCCTCTATTGTTGTGACCTGTATTTTATAACACAATACATTTTGTTACGTGATGCATTAATCAAAGCACGCTCATATTTTACCTATCACTTTACCTGTAATGTGCACTATATTGTTTTTTATCACTTGAGGTTTCAGTATGATGTATTATTATATGTTGCAACATATTTTTTTTATAAAGAAGAGGGTACAGGGATTTTTTGTGAAGAAGGGGGTTCAGGGTTTTTGTGAAGAAGGAGGTGCATGGTTCTTTATAAAGAAGGGGGTACATGGGTTTTTGTGAAGAAAGGGTGTGCAGGGTTTTTGTAAAGAAGGAGGTGCATGGTTTTTTTTTATAAAGAAGGGGGTACAGGGGTTTTTGTGAAGAAAGGGTGTGCAGGGTTTTTTTGTGAAAAAGGGGGCTGCAGGTTTTTTGTGATGGAGGGGGCCCAGTTTTTTTTGTAGAGAGGATCCAGGGTTTTTGTAGGGGGGGGGGGGGTTTGTAGAATGAGGTTTTTGTGAAGGGGGATGGACAGGGATTTGGTAGAAGTGGGGGGCAGGGTTTTTTATGAAGGGGGCTGGGCAGGGATTTTTGTGAAGGATTGGGATTAGTGCAGGGTTTTTTTAAAAGGAGGTGCAGGGTTTTTTTTTTTTTAGAAGGAGGCAGGGTTTTGTACAGGTTTATACATTTGTGCAATACATTTTCTTAAAAACGTTAAACAGGTGTGTGCGGGGAGGGGGGTGCCAAACACAGGATACACTCCAGGTGCCAAATGCTCTAGGTACGCCTCTGCCAACCATACATAGAAAAAAGGGGAATTTGGAGCATACCTGGAATATGAGCTGAGAAATACATGTTCTGGATATGGCCCCAATAAGCTATTTTCTGTGTATGTCTGGAGCTCAGACCAGATTCTTTTTTGGTTGACCACCCCAACCACCCCCTAACTTTAGATGCCCCTTTGGTGACAACAGGAAATTATACATTTGAGGAGGGTTTTAATAGCAATCTCACTTTAATAATTGTTATTTGATATAGAGCAGACATATGCCTTGTGAGCATATAAACTATCATCCATTGATATTGGGGTACTTTGGTGTAGTGGTTAGTTTATTATGATGTGGCTATGTGGTGGAATTGAATCCCTATATATGTTTGCTGAAATTGGTGATTTTAAGAAGCCTAGTAAAATGTAAAACTGTTTTTGTTTGTCCATAATCTGTATTTTCTACTATACCCTTAATCTGTATTTTCTACTATACTATTTAACTCATTAAGTGCTAGTATCAGGTCACAATCCATAGTTGCCAACTGTTCCAGATTTGCTGGAAAATTCCTATATTTCTGACTCCTGTCCAACATTTTAGGGGCAAAACTATTGGTATTGCAGCCAATGTAGGAACCCCATGGCCCATAGGAAGGTGGTGAGAAATATGTTAATTTTATTTTTTCATGTTTGTTGCATTGCCAGTGTGTACATATCTGTGTGTGAGTCAGTGTTTCTCTGAATGTATCTGTATGTGTGTGCCGGTGTATGAGTATCTATGGGTATGCCGATGTGTAACTGTATGTATCTCTTAGTGTGTCAATGTATGTGTGTGTATCTGTGTGGATGTGTATCTCTTTGAGTGTGTGTGTGTCTTGGTACATTTTGGTGTGTACTTGCCACAAAGTATCCCTACAAATATTTTTAAAATGTTGACAACTACGAATTGTAGAGAAATGTAAAGAAGCCATAATTCATCTCAATTTTATTTTACCAAGACAGTCAATCCTGATTAGTCTTATATTTGTAAAACTTTATTTGCTAATCAACCTTAATGGTTGGATCCACTTATTTTCTTTAACATGTATTTATTAAGACTATATATTACACTATGTGGTTTGAAAACATCAGGCTGAATCTTTGCTTATTTACAATAAAAAAAATATTGCTTTGCTATGACAAGGAGTGCTGAGATCTTTCTAATCAGATCACAGCACCAAAAAATGTACACAACATATGTCAGCCTTCAAATGTTACACCTTATCATTAATAATTTATTAAATACGTTTAATTATTTAAAAAACATTCCTGGATCTAACACGAAAAATGTATTCTACTTATGACGCAAAAAAAACAAAAAAACAGTTTGGAATGTGGGATAAATGTTCATAATTCAACATGTTGTGCCACAAAACAAAACATGGCCTTGTATCTTTGAAAGGGACACTATAGTCACCCAGACCTCTTCATCTCATTGAAGTGGTCTGGGTGCAGTGTCCCAACCCCACTAAGTCCTGCAATGTAAAACATTGCAGGTTTAGAGAAACTGGATTAAATACATTGAAGGACTAAGACTGCCTCTATCAATCAACAGTCAAACAAACAGTCACTATAGTCACTCTCTGGTGGATAACTGACTTTTGGTTGCCTAACTGATGATGGACGTCCTCACATTCTGTACGAGGGCATGCAGCATCAGTATAACCCCCATATTAAAGCATTGAAGCAATGCTTTCCTATGGGGAAGGCCTAATGCACTCGCTGTGCATGCACATTAGCCCCCCCATCGAGTAAGGTCAGAGGAGGCTGAGCGCTGAACCAGCGCCAAGGGAGATCAGAGCTTGAATTTGGCAAGTGACTAAATAATTTTTTGACCCTTTATGAGCCAGGGTGCGAGGGTGGGGACCAGAGTGCTCTATAGTGTTAGGAATAAAGGTTTGTATTCCTAACACTATAGAATCCATTTAACATCACAGCAAACAAATAGTGATGTTGCGAACATAAAATTTTCCGTTCACGAACGGCAAACGCGAACTTCCGCAAATGTTCGCGAACGGGCGAACCGGGCGAACCGCCATAGACTTCAATAGGCAGGTGAATTTTAAAACCCACAGGGACTCTTTCTGGCCACAATAGTGATGGAAAAGTTGTTTCAAGGAGACTAACACCTGGACTGTGGCATGCCAGAGGGGGATCCATGGCAAAACTCCCATGGGAAATTACATAGTTGATGCAGAGTCTGGTTTTAATCCATAAAGGGCATAAATCACCTAGCATTCCTAAATTGTTTGGAATAACATGCTTTAAAACATCAGGTATGATAGTGTATTGATCAGGTAGTGTGAGGGTTTTGCCCACTTCACAGTGACAGACCAAACTCCCCGTTTAACGCATCGCAAACAACCGCACCAGTCCATTTGCCCAACCGCAAACTCCCCATTTGCACAAGGTTGGATACCAAGCTAGCCATGTCCCGTTCCTTGTCCTCACTGATGTCATTGAAGGTCTCTTCCTCCACTAATGTACACTACTGTTACACCAGATATGAGTTGCACTGGTGTGACACTGTGCCCTGGCAGGCCCTGAAACGCACACGTGTGAAGGAAACTGACTGCTATTATATTACAGTCCAAAAAGTTGTTTTTTTAAATGCAAGCTATTGTGACACCAGATATGAGTGGTGGCACTGGGCAAGTGGGCACAGTATACGCTGTGAGCCTGACACACATGCTGGCAGGCAGGCAACTGCAATTAGATTACACAAAAAAAAAAGCAGACTGATGTTCTAGCCCTAAAAAGGGCTTTTTGGGGTGCTGTCCTTACAGCAGAGATTAGATGAGTCCTTCAGGACGGTAGTGGACACTGAATACACTAGCCTAGCTATCGATTTCCCTATTAAATCATCAGCAGCTACACTTTCCCTCCTCTCACTAAGAATGCCGCTTCCGGGGGGCGGGGCCTAGCTGTCATGGAGGGAAGACGCACTTTATGTGAGCTCCCTCAATATCTCACTTTAAGCAGCTATCAACAAGCGAATTTCACCCCAGAAGGGGATGACCCAGCAATGTTGCTCCTACCTGACCAACCCGACATGCTTATTGGGTCAGCAACTCAACAGAGTCTTACTTACCTCCGCGTGGCAAGTGTGGCCTGGTGCTCACCGGGCGGGAGAGGCGGACGATCTCCCAATCCTGGGATGCCCAGGAGCAGCTACTTCCCGGCAGGAGCTCCGTTACCCCCCCCCTCGGACCGGTGGTGGTTATCCCGGTCCACCCCTGAGAGGCTGTCTGGAGCTAATGGACGCACAGAGCACAGCCGCCCAGGCTGACATACTCATCTGCGACTCTCCCAATATGGCGGCAGCCGCGTGTCCTCCTGGTACCAGCAAAGCATGGCAGGATATTGAGTCTTTAATCAATTTTGGAAGCAAATAACAAGCAGGAAGCCCCAAAAAGATCCACCACAGCCCCAACAAGCTCCACCACAACTAAGCGAAACAGTCCCCATTAAAATCCACCAACGCAAAAGGCGTCGGAGGCACAAACAGAAATGCAGAGCCTACCCCACGTCAAGCACTCGCCTCCACCTTAAGCCACCACAATCCCACACCGGACGTGAAGCACCACCGAGACAGATCCGACCACCCGACAAAACAAGCTTCCACCACCTCAAGCCGCGAACCCGGCACTCAGCCAGAGACTTGCCTTTGTTGTTCCAGTTATCAGGGACTCTCAGGGTCTGCACCTGGTGCCCAGAAGGGATCGGATGAGCACAAGCAGTAAACAGCAGCCTGCCAAGCATGTCCCACTATAGCCGATCCTCCACACCATGCCTTTGATCACATGAACTGCTCTTTGTACATTAACTAATCGTAAAGTAGCAAGCGTTTAAACATGTCATTATTTCACCTCCTAAAGAGTTTATTGTCGTAGTTCCTTACATGCCTTTATCTTAACCGTTCATGTATTATGTAATTCACTAGTCTCATATCATGGGGCGACTCACACTTGATTTATAACTAGTGGTGGAGCTGCTGATATAAATACACAGTTGATAACGTGCAAGCTACACCCTAAACATGTACTGCTATATACTCATACCTTCAGTGCAACTAGCCATGATATACGCACGTTCAGCCTAGCATGCTCAAATATAACACACTTCTGTCTAAAAAAAAATATATATATATAATAATACAAAAAAAAAAAAAAGAATGCAGCTTCCGAATTAATCTAAAATGGATGCTGTCCAGGAGGTGGGAGGGTTTGGGAGGGAGGGTCTGCTGCTGATTGGCTGGAATGTGTCTGCTGACTGAGGTACAGGGTCAAAGTTTACTCAATGATGATGAATAGGGGGCGGACCGAACATCGCATATGTTCGCCATCCGTGGCGAACGCGAACAAGCTATGTTCGCCAGGAACTATTCGCCAGCAAACCGTTCGGGACATCACTACAAACAAAAATTAAATATGGCTAAACTGTGATGGACATAACAAAACAAATAACACAGAGCAGACATAATAATAAATCTAATAGTGATGGTTCTATATTGTAAATATGCCAATATTGACATGTTAAATATTTTATCAATTTGGCTTGTAATCTAAAAAAAACAGCAATACAAAACCAACATAAAACAGCTCCCTCTGTCTACTATGATTACCAAAACTGTATATTTATTTATTTTTATTATTATTTTTAAATATTTTAACACAGCAGTAAATTATGTTCCGTCAACGTAAAAATTATATTTTCTACCTGTAGTGATCTGGTGTTCGGGCCTCTCTTATCTTAGAGTTTTAAAATGTAATTTATTTCGCTGTGAGTATCACAAGAGGTATACCGTAGTTTACAGAGATTAGAATGTGCACATAGAGTGTTATTTTAAAGAGACTTACTTTAACACAAGCCATTCGTTTTAAAACTGTTCAACAATTTAAGGATTATTATTATAATTATATTTTATATAGCTAATGAACATATTTTTATGTATGGTTTTTTTTATAGATATTTATATTGTTGTGGATGAAGATTATTTTTACCTTTTCCCCTTTTCCCTAGTTTCCCTTTTAAAAACGCAATAAAAACTACTTAAAAAAATACAATGAAAAATTGTTGCAGAATTACACAAATATTAGGTTTAATACTAGTTGAAACCTAAATAATTAAAAAAGCTAAGCTATAAAAAAGCAAACATTCATGCATTCATGTGTGACTGTATCCCTTGACATTTAGCTGAATCTGTTTTTTTTTTGTATAATACTTTATTTTTTCTTGTGCATGAAAATAACACAGATTAGCTTGCAATGCCCCAACAGCACATGCAAGTACAAGAGAAAACATAGCATAACAGTTGGTCAGCATTTTGAGGATACAACAATTATAGTTATGAATCACATTCATGAGCAGAGTATAATAGTGTCAAGTGACAGATTAATACTCAGTAGGTACTGCATAAAGTATGTTGAAAATAGAGAAAGTATATAAAAGAGATAGAATAATACTATATATGGATAAGCATTCTCACAGGATGTCTGCTGTTAAATGCATGCATATATTAATGATCAAACTGTGTCTAAATGCCTCAAACACCTAGCCAACATCGGCACATGATATAGATTAGTAAAAGCTAACAAAAACACAAGACATATAACTACAAATTCTAGAATGCTTAATTAGCAGTGCTAACTGGATTAATGTTAAAGTTGTGTTATATAGCCGCCAGCTCCAATCATCCAATGCCTCTGGTGAGCCACAGCAGAAAGTCCAACTCCATTCCAGAATGTGTTCCTATTCTCACAGCCATCAGGCTTAGTAAGTATTGCTGGAATTCCCGTTGCACATGGTACCTCGACCGCAAGACATCAGCGCCATATAACTTTGGTCCCAGGCCTTAATAAAATGTAAACTTTTGTAGAGGTGGTCACACTAGCTGATGATCCATGAATCAAGGACATTTGGCTAGCAGCATCTGTCTGCTCTTAATACCTATGGAAGCAGTAAGTGTACTTAGTTTTTCACACATGACTCCTCCATTTTGGCTTTATTTAAATTAAATAATTCATGACACGTTGTAAAATGTCATGTGTTGCTCATCTGAGTTTGTATTTACCTAATTTTAAGACCAGCTAACGGACAGATAATTGCTATTATGTCCTGATATGCAAAACTATAGAATTCAAAGAGAGTGTACTTTCTTTTTTTCCATAACTGTATATGTAGAAGGAACATTTTTATATCAAGTGAGGTGCTCACAAATGTAAGACAACTTATATGGAGAATTCATCCTGCTTGACTTGAAGCCATTGTTGATTAATATTCTTTGTGTGACAGTACCCCATCACACTCTTCCCTCCAAGCATGACATAATTTCCTTTTTTTACATTATATTTCTGTTTAATGTTCTCGTAAAGTGGAAAATCCTTGAAAGTGACAGTTCCTCAATCCCTAATCCCAATAAAATACTACTGAATTATATCTGAAATTTACCAAATTACAGACTAATAAAAACATGGAATGCTGAACATGTTGAGGAGATCAAGATCTTTTTTTTTACTGGTATTGTATTAACAGATAAAGTGAGCAGTGACCAACAGAGGGAAAAATAGGAGAAGAAGAAAAACATATTTACTTATATATCTATATTATTGTATATAATAAGCATACAATATAGAAATATAATTTAGTTACTGCTTAGTCTATCTTTCCCTCTATTGATTACTAGTGTTGTCGCGAACCCGGAATTTTCGGTTCGCGAACGGCGAACGCGAACTTCCGCAAATGTTCCGAACCGGCGAACCGCGCGAACCGCCATTGACTTCAATGGGCAGGCGAATTTTAAAAACAACAGGGACTCTTTCTGGCCACAATAGTGATGGAAAAGTTGTTTCAAGGGGACTAACACCTGGACTGTGGCATGCCAGAGGGAGATCCATGGCAAAACTCCCATGGAAAATTGCACAGTTGATGCAGAGTCTGCTTTTAATCCATAAAGGGCAGAAATCACCTAACATTGACACCTGTCCTCAAAGCCAAGCCCTGATACACACTGACACAGAGCAGAATAGAGACTGTTCTCCCTACATAGGGTCACTTGGCAGATATGGATTGACACCTGTCTTCAAAACCCCTGATACACACTGACACAGAGCAGAATAGGGACTGTTCCCCCTACATAGGGTCACTTGGCAGATATGGATTGACACCTGTCTTCAAAACCCCTGATACACACTGACACAGAGCAGAATAGGGACTGTTCCCCCTACATAGGGTCACTTGGCAGATATGGATTGACACCTGTCCTCAAAACCCCTGATACACACTGACACAGAGCAGAATAGAGACTGTTCCCCCTACATAGGGTCACTTGGCAGATATGGATTGACACCTGTCCTCAAAACCCCTGATACACACTGACACAGAGCAGAATAGAGACTGTTCCCTGTCCACAGAGACCATGATACACACTGACACAGAGCAGAATAGAGACTGTTCCCCCTACATAGGGTCACTTGGCAGATATGGATTGACACCTATCCTAATGATCCCTGATACACACTGACACAGAGCAGAATAGAGACTGTTCCCCCTACATAGGGTCACTTGGCAGATATGGATTGACACCTGTCCTCAAAACCCCTGATACACACTGACACAGAGCAGAATAGAGACTGTGCCCCCTACATAGGGTCACTTGGCAAATATGGATTAACACCTGTCCTCAAAACCCCTGATACACACTGACACAGAGCAGAATAGGGACTGTTCCCCCTACATAGGGTCACTTGGCAGATATGGATTGACACCTATCCTAATGATCCCTGATACACAGTGACACAGAGCAGAATAGGGACTGTTCCTCCTACATAGGGTCACTTGGCAGATATGGATTGACACCTATCCTAATGATCCCTGATACACACTGACACAGAGCAGAATAGAGACTGTTCCCCCTACATAGGGTCACTTGGCAGATATGGATTGACACCTATCCTAATGATCCCTGATACACACTGACACAGAGAAGAATAGAGACTGTTCCCCCTACATAGGGTCACTTGGCAGATATGTATTGACACCTGTCCTCAAAACCCCTGATACACACTGACACAGAGCAGAATAGAGACTGTTCCCCCTACATAGGGTCACTTGGCAGATATGGATTGACAAATCCCTGACAAACAGCTACCACATGCAAGGAAGGCAGCAGGGGCGCAAATGACCCACTCCCGACGCGGGAAGGTAGTGACGACAAATAACAATACAGGACTCTTTAGAGGCCCTGTAATTGTAATCAGTCCACTTGAAATCCTTTAACTTTGATCAATTGGAGGGAAGTCTGGTGCAGAGCCACTGACCCATGCGCAGGGCCAGCCTTAGGACTTTGGGCGCCCTGTGCAAGAAATCTTCCCGACGCGGGAAGGTAGTGACGACAAATAACAATACAGGACTCTTTAGAGGCCCTGTAATTGTAATCAGTCCACTTGAAATCCTTTAACTTTGATCAATTGGAGGGAAGTCTGGTGCAGAGCCACTGACCCATGCGCAGGGCCAGCCTTAGGCCTTTGGGCGCCCTGTGCAAGAAATCTTCCCGACGCGGGAAGGTAGTGATGACAAATAACAATACAGGACTCTTTAGAGGCCCTGTAATTGTAATCAGTCCACTTGAAATCCTTTAACTTTGATCAATTGGAGGGAAGTCTGGTGCAGAGCCACTGACCCATGCACAGGGCCAGCCTTAGGCCTTTGGGCGCCCTGTGCAAGAAATCTTCCCGACGCGGGAAGGTAGTGACGACAAATAACAATACAGGACTCTTTAGAGGCCCTGTAATTGTAATCAGTCCACTTGAAATCCTTTAACTTTGATCAATTGGAGGGAAGTCTGGTGCAGAGCCACTGACCCATGCGCAGGGCCAGCCTTAGGCCTTTGGGCGCCCTGTGCAAGAAATCTTCCCGACGCGGGAAGGTAGTGACGACAAATAACAATACAGGACTCTTTAGAGGCCCTGTAATTGTAATCAGTCCACTTGAAATCCTTTAACTTTGATCAATTGGAGGGAGGTCTGGTGCAGAGCCACTGACCCATGCGCAGGGCCAGCCTTAGGCCTTTGGGCGCCCTGTGCAAGAAATCTTCCCGACGCGGGAAGGTAGTGACGACAAATAACAATACAGGACTCTTTAGAGGCCCTGTAATTGTAATCAGCCCAATTGCACCAGTGGGGCTAAAAATTAGGCATGTACACATGCCTGAAAAATGTGGTATTGTTGCAGCCGCTGCTGTAGCAGCGGCCAGAAAAATTGATGTTTGTTTCACAGGCAGAAAGTGCCCTAAAACATGGCGGCTTGAACCCTAGTTGGTGGCGGATAAGTCACGCAAGTCAAACGTCATTCAGAGCTAAAATACAGCAGTGGACCATTTTTAGCACAAGGCAGCTCATCTCATCAGGCCTTTTTTAAGCGAATGTATCGCCCAGTGTCAGTCCCTTCGGGATCCATCCCTCATTCATCTTAATAAAGGTGAGGTAATCTAGACTTTTTTGACCTAGGCGACTTCTCTTCTCAGTGACAATACCTCCTGCTGCACTGAAGGTCCTTTCTGACAGGACACTTGAAGCGGGGCAGGCCAGAAGTTCTATCGCAAATTGGGATAGCTCAGGCCACAGGTCAAGCCTGCACACCCAGTAGTCAAGGGGTTCATCGCTCCTCAGAGTGTCGATATCTGCAGTTAAGGCGAGGTAGTCTGCTACCTGTCGGTCGAGTCGCTCTCTGAGGGTGGATCCCGAAGGGCTGTGGCGATGCATAGGACTTAAAAAGGTCCGCATGTCCTCCATCAACAACACGTCTTTAAAGCGTCCTGTCCTTGCCGGCGTGGTCGTGGGAGGAGGAGGAGGAGGATGACTTCCACCTCTCCCCCTGTTAGATTCCCGTTGTGCTGTGACATCACCCTTATACGCTGTGTAAAGCATACTTTTTAATTTATTTTGCAAATGCTGCATCCTTTCCGACTTGTTGTAATTCGGTAACATTTCCGCCACTTTCTGCTTATACCGGGGGTCTAGTAGCGTGGACACCCAGTACAGGTCGTTCTCCTTCAGCCTTTTTATACGAGGGTCCCTCAACAGGCAGGACAGCATGAAAGACCCCATTTGCACAAGGTTGGATGCCGAGCTACTCATGCCGAGCTACTCATGCCGAGCTTTCCCGTTCCTCCTCCTCACTGATGTCATTGAAGGTATGTTCTTCCCCCAGCCACGTACAACACCACGGGTACCAGATAGGTGACAACGAGCACCCTGGGATGCCTGTTGTGTTTGGTCTTGCTCCTCCTCCTCCTCCTCAAAGCTACAATCCTCCTCTGACTCCTCTTCCTCACAATCCTCTTCCAGCGTTGCCGCAGGTCCAGCAAGCGATGCTGATAAGGCTGTTTCTGGTGGTGATGGTGACCACAACTCTTCCTCTTCCTCTTCACGCTCATCTACAGCCTGATCCAGCACTCTTCGCAGGGCACGCTCCATGAAGAAAACAAATGGTATGATGTCGCTGATGGTGCCTTCGTTGCGACTGACTAGGTTTGTCACCTCCTCAAAAGGACGCATGAGCCTACAGGCATTGCGCATGAGCGTCCAGTAACGTGGCAAAAAAATTCCCAGCTCCCCAGAGGCTGTCCTAGCACCCCGGTCATACAAATATTCATTAACAGCTTTTTCTTGTTGGAGCAGGCGGTCGAACATTAGGAGTGTTGAATTCCAACGTGTAGGGCTGTCGCAAATCAAGCGCCTCACTGGCATGTTGTTTCGCCGCTGGATATCGGCAAAGTGAGCCATGGCCGTGTAGGAACGCCTGAAATGGCCACACACCTTCCTGGCCTGCTTCAGGACGTCCTGTAAGCCTGTGTACTTATGCACAAAGCGTTGTACAATCAGATTACACACATGTGCCATGCACGGCACATGTGTCAACTTGCCCAACTTCAATGCCGCTATCAAATTTTTTCCATTGTCACACACCACTTTGCCGATATCCAGTTGCTGCGGAGTCAGCCACTTTTCCACCTGTGCGTTCAGGGTGGACAGGAGTGCTTGTCCGGTGTGACTCTCTGCTTTCAAGCAAGTCAAACCCAAGACGGCGTGACACTGCCGTATCCGGGATGTGGAATAGTACCTGGGGAGCTGGGGGGGTGCCGTTGATGTGGAGCAAGAAGCAGCGGCACAAGAGGACTCAGCCGAGGAGGTTATGGAAGAGGATGGAGTAGGAGGAGTAGAGGAGGTGGTAGCAGGACTGCCTGCAATTCGTGGCGGTGTCACCAACTCCTCTGCAATGCCACGCATTCCTTGCTTGTCAGCCGTCAGCAGGTTTACCCAATGCGCAGTGTAGGTGATATACCTGCCCTGACCATGCTTTGCAGACCAGGTATCAGTGGTCAGATGGACCCTTGCCCCAACACTGTGGGCCAGACATGCCATGACTTCCTTTTGCACAATCGAGTACAAGTTGGGGATAGCCTTTTGTGAAAAGAAATTCCGGCCGGGTACCTTCCACTGCGGTGTCCCAATAGCTACAACATTTTTGAACGCCTCAGACTCAACCAGATTGTATGGTAAAAGCTGGCGGGCTAATAGTTTGGACAAGCCAGGTGTCAGACGCTGGGCAAGGGGGTGACTTGGTGACATTGGCTTCTTACGCTCAAACATGTCCTTGACAGAAACACATGACTGTGGGCAGATGAGCGGGAACTGCTCAAGGCGGGAGACGGAGTGGCGGATGGTTGAGAGGGGGCAAGAAGGACAGCAGTGGTTGACGTGGCTGAAGATGCTGGACCAGGAGGAGGATGGCGGCTTAGAGTAGGCGTGCTGCTTGTACTCATGTGTTGATCCCATAGGCGTTTGTGATGTGAGATCATGTGCCTACGCAAAGCAGTTGTACCTAGGTGGGTGTTGGACCTCCCACGACTCAGTTTCCTTTGGCACAGGTTGCAAATGGCATCGCTGTTGTCAGAGGCAGACACACAAAAAAAATGCCACACTGCTGAGCTCTGCAATGACTGCATTCTGGTGGTGGACACAGCATGCGTTGATTGGCGTGCTGGCAGGCTGACCCCGGGTGCCGATGCATGCTGTCTGACTGTGCCACTAGCTCCTTGCGACGACCCCCCCCCGCTTCCAACTGGTCTCCTCCTCCTCCTCTCTGTCTCCCCATCTGAACTTTCGCCCTGTTCTTCTTCTCTTCTAGCGGGCACCCACGTGACTTCCATGGACGCATCGTCATCATCAACCGCTTCACTTGTATCTGACAACTCAGAAAAGGAAGCAGCAGCGGGTACAACATCATCATCATCACACCGTACCTCCATGTGTTTAATGCTGCCTGCCTGAGACATATCCCTGTTATCTACATCCTCTAGCAATAATGGTTGCGCATCACTAATTTCTTCAAACGGGTGTGTGAATAACTCCTCTGACATACCAAGTAAAGCGGCTGTGGTGCTAGTTTTGGTGGTGGCGGCAGGCGGGTGAGTGCTATCTTGAGAGGTGTCTGAAGCTAAGCTGGAGGAGGATGGTGCATCAAGGTTCCGAGCGGAGGCTGTACGAGATTGGGTGTCCTGTGTTAGCCAGTCAACTAAGTCCTCAGAACTTTTCAAGTTCAGGGTACGTGGCTTCTGAAAACTGGGCATTATTCTAGGGCAAAAGGGAATCACAGCACCACGACCACGACGGCCCCTGCGGGGTGGCCTGCCTCTGCCTGTCATTTTTTTGGGGATTTGTGGTACTATGCGTGCAAGCTACTGTGAGACCAGATATGATTGGCAATGTGCACTGGAACAGTTCTGCAGAGCACACACTGTAGGCCTGAGACACCCGCTTGAAGACAAGTAACTGCTATTCAATCTATAACAGTGAAAAACAAATTTTGTTTTTAAAAGCACGCTATAGAGACACCAGATATGATTGGCAATGTGCACTGGAACAGTGCTGCAGAGCACACACTGTAGGCCTGAGACACCCGCTTGAAGACAAGTAACTGCTATTCAATCTATAACAGTGAAAAACAAATTTTGGTTGTAAAAGCACGCTATAGAGACACCAGATATGAGTGGCAACTGTCAAAGCACGCTGGCACAGGTCTGCAGAGCACACGCTGAAGTAGGCCTGACACCAAGATGCTTGCAGACAACTAACTGATCTTCTATTACAGTGAAAAAAAATGATTTCTTTTAAATCTAAAGCTTAACCAATTGTTAAAACAGATATGAGTGGTGGCACTGGGCAAATAGGCACAGTATCCAATGTGAACCTCACACAGAAGCTGGCAGGCAGGCAACTGCTCTTCTATTACAGTGGAAACAAAATTTTGGTTGTAAAAGCACGCTATAGAGACACCAGATATGATTGGCAACTGTCAAAGCACGCTGGCACAGGTCTGCAGAGCACACGCTGAAGTAGGCCTGAAACACAGACGCTTGCAGACAACTAACTGCTCTTCTATTACAGTGAAAAAAAATTATTTCTTTTAAATCGAAAGCTTAACCAATTGTTAAAACAGATATGAGTGGTGGCACTGGGCAAATAGGCACAGTATCCAATGTGAACCTCACACAGAAGCTGGCAGGCAGGCAACTGCTCTTCTATTACAGTGGAAACAAAATTTTGGTTGTAAAAGTACGCTAAAGAGACACCAGATATGATTGGCAACTGTCAAAGCACGCTGGCACAGGTCTGCAGAGCACACGCTGAAGTAGGCCTGAAACACAGATGCTTGCAGACAACTAACTGCTCTTCTATTACAGTGAAAAAAAATATTTATTTTAAATGTAAAGCTTAACCAATTGTTAAAACAGATATGAGTGGTGGCACTGGGCAAATAGGCACAGTATCCAATGTGAACCTCACACAGAAGCTGGCAGGCAGGCAACTGCTCTTCTATTACAGTGGAAACAAAATTTTGGATGTAAAAGCACGCTAAAGAGACACCAGATATGATTGGCAACTGTCAAAGCACGCTGGCACAGGTCTGCAGAGCACACGCTGAAGTAGGCCTGAAACACAGACGCTTGCAGACAACTAACTGCTCTTCTATTACAGTGAAAAAAAATTATTTCTTTTAAATGTAAAGCTTAACCAATTGTTAAAACAGATCTGAGTGGTGGCACTGGGCAAATAGGCACAGTATCCAATGTGAACCTCACACAGAAGCTGGCAGGCAGGCAACTGCTCTTCTATTACAGTGGAAACAAAATTTTGGTTGTAAAAGCACGCTAAAGAGACACCATATATGATTGGCAACTGTCAAAGCACGCTGGCACAGGTTTGCAGAGCACACGCTGAAGTAGGCCTGAAACACAGATGCTTGCAGACAACTAACTGCTCTTCTATTACAGTGAAAAAAAATTATTTCTTTTAAATGTAAAGCTTAACCAATTGTTAAAACAGATCTGAGTGGTGGCACTGGGCAAATAGGCACAGTATCCAATGTGAACCTCACACAGAAGCTGGCAGGCAGGCAACTGCTCTTCTATTACAGTGGAAACAAAATTTTGGTTGTAAAAGCACGCTAAAGAGACACCAGATATGATTGGCAACTGTCAAAGCACGCTGGCACAGGTCTGCAGAGCACACGCTGAAGTAGGCCTGAAACACAGACGCTTGCAGACAACTAACTGCTCTTCTATTACAGTGAAAAAAAATTATTTCTTTTAAATCTAAAGCTTAACCAATTGTTAAAACAGATATGAGTGGTGGCACTGGGCAAATAGGCACAGTATCCAATGTGAACCTCACACAGAAGCTGGCAGGCAGGCAACTGCTCTTCTATTACAGTGAAAAAAAAAAAATATTTTAAATGTAAAGCTTAACCTATTGTTAAAACAGATATGAGTGGTGGCACTGGGCAAATAGGCACAGTATCCAATGTGAACCTCACACAGAAGCTGGCAGGCAGGCAACTGCTCTTCTATTACAGTGGAAACAAAATTTTGGTTGTAAAAGCACGCTATAGAGACACCAGATATGAGTGGCAACTGTCAAAGCACGCTGGCACAGGTCTGCAGAGCACACGCTGAAGTAGGCCTGAAACACAGACGCTTGCAGACAACTAACTGCTCTTCTATTACAGTGAAAAAAAAATATTTCTTTTAAATCTAAAGCTTAACCAATTGTTAAAACAGATATGAGTGGTGGCACTGGGCAAATAGGCACAGTATCCAATGTGAACCTCACACAGAAGCTGGCAGGCAGGCAACTGCTCTTCTATTACAGTGAAAAAAAATATTTATTTTAAATGTAAAGCTTAACCTATTGTTAAAACAGATATGAGTGGTGGCACTGGGCAAATAGGCACAGTATCCAATGTGAACCTCACACAGAAGCTGGCAGGCAGGCACCTGCAATTACATTACACAGGAAAAAAAAAAAAAAGCAGCCTGATGTTATAGCCCTAAAAAGGGCTTTTTGGGGTGCTGTCCTTACAGCAGAGATCAGATGAGTCCTTCAGGATTGTAGTGGACACTGAATACCCTAGCCTAGCTATCAATTTCCCTATGTAATCAGCAGCAGCTAAACTTTCCCTCCTCTCACTAAGCATGCATCTTCCGAATGAATCGAAAATGGATGCTGGGAGGGAGGTTGGAGGGTGTGGAAGGGAGGGAGTGCTGCTGATTGGCTGTAATGTGTCTGCTGACCGAGAGGCACAGGGTCAAAGTTTGCCCAATGATGACGAATAGGGGGCGGATCGAACTGCGCATGTGTCCGCCCGCCGTGGCGAACGCGAACACGCTAATTTCGCCGGGAACTGTTCGCCGGCGGACAGTTCGGTACATCACTATTGATTACTTTTCTCAGATGATCTCTGAAGCAAATGGTGGAACAAATCTACTATCAGAGTTCTGCAAAATATTACATATATTTTATTTGTTTGTGTGTGTGTGTGTGTGTTGCAGTACATTGATTAGCCCGTTTTTGTTTGCTGTTTGCTTCTGGATCCCAAATCAACATTTGGCTTTGTCAAACCAACATCCAACTGAATTTTGGATGTCCCGAAAAACTTATTTGTGGAACCAAAACATCTCAAAGTTCACAAGTCTACTGTGTATATACATATGTTACTGGGGAAGGGTTAATTTAATTTACATTGTATGCCCTCACATATGATGCAAATTGAAAAATACAAACAGCTACTACTAGTGAAATAAAAATAGTACTTTTAGTTAACTATCAGTGTGTACAAAATGTCATGTTAATGCCTTCCTTATGATTCTGGAATTGCTAAACAACTACTAATATCTTCAGCCAGCATTTTAATATCGTAAATTCTATTTTTAAGCAATAGAAGTGCAACATATAAAACATTTTTGTTTTATTTTATTATGTTGGTTCCAGAGTTGTTGGATCAATGAAAAATATACAGACTACACAAAAACAGATTTGCACAACTACACAAATATTTTTGCATTCGTCATTATTCTGAAAATCATTAACTTGTTCCAACAAAAAGACAAACATTGGATACATCTGGAACAGATAACTTGCCACCCACTCTTGAATCAATTCCATGGCTCTTTTAATTACACAAATCAATTCTATCCAAAGACACCCACTCATCTCCCTTGGTTGTTAATACTTACATAGTTACAATTTGCTTTCGACAAACCATTTCCTCTAGGTTCATTAATAAGCAACAGGGAAATTCTACTGAATTTATTTTTGAATGGTTTATAAATGGAAAATAAATAATAATAATAATTTGCTCATGAATGATATCCAACAATCAAATTAACTGATTAAACATCTAATATGATTGTATACTTTTATATGAGAGCATTACAGATATACTGAAATATGAAATTTTCCTTCCAATCACACATGAAAAGGAAAACAAATGTCAAACAATACATGCAATGCATGTGCAATCTTGAACACAAGTTAATAAACAAACAATAGAAAGTATATGCACATATAATCACAACCTCCAAAGGGTTCACTTTTTTAATTGATGCATATGAACTATGCATTCAAGGTTACACTATGCAAAACAGCCCCATCACCTTATGGATTAATTGTGACAAGTATGCATTATTTCTTTATATACACACACAGAGAAAATATATAAATCTACTGGTTGACCAGCGTCTGGCAGTTCAGGATCTTGGAAGGATTGAGGCCTAATACACGTGGGAGAGAGGGAGGTGGTCGATCTCTTTGCCCTTGGGCTCCTTGAATTTTGCATGGTCCATTACAGCATATCCTCCACTCCCGCCCCACCGATTAAACCCAGCATTTATCAGTCTTGTTGTGTGGTCTGGAAGCATGTCTGTTCAGCTACACAAAGAGGCAGATGCCTCCTGTAATGGCGGACGTTAAGTGCACCCCTGCCAATGGAAAACAGCAGCCCGACATCCTGCTGAAACTAGACGAGCTATTGGCAAATTTCTGGTGCAAGCTGGAGGACAGACCACAGACACTTGCCTCACAACAGGCAAGCAGCCATCTACCCAAGAGGCTGCCTCAACTGGTGAGGAAGGCTCCGAAGGTCTTGACTGCAAAATGGGCCTCATCATTGTGGCGGATCAAGCTGCGCACTCTACCCCAGCACAAGAAGCTTAAAATCTATATGAGGCACCACAGGGGACATAAAGCACAACAGAGAAGCAAGGTCAGACAAGGTCACCTGGTGGTTCCTGGGTTCGGATCCACTCCAGATTCGGACACTGAATGGAGACCAGCCTCTTCTATCAACATGTGGGCACAGAGACCCTCACTGCCTTGCTGCATTGCAGGAATGCGGGGTACCCCTGGCAGGCATTGGCTGAGTAAGATACCTGAGCCTGAACAATCACTGCTGCAATGGACGATTTGCAGAGACCCATATGCAGCATAGGGTGAAGACAGCAGGCGGAGGTTTTATCAAACTTACCACAGAACTGTATTTACGTTCCTTTTTATGATTTCACATTCTGTGGTATAATGTACCTGTTATTTACATTTTTGTCTCCTACTCTCTGGTTAGGAATTGCATGCTACTACTCATGGGCATAATCCATTAATCAAACTCAGTCTATACAACCAATGCTTTTATCTCACGTTTTAGCTTGTTAACCTATTAAATTCAGCAAAAACACGCATGCTATAGTTTTTGTTCAATTTCTGGCTATTTTCAGGATTTCTTTACTCTTGATTAACTTTAAAAAAATGTGCAAGTCTCTTACCAGTGGTCTTACTTGTTCCCAGATTGCACCGCTGCAATCTATAATGAATGCCTCGGCGAGGCTCATTTTCCTGTCCGCCCACAGCTCCCACGCCTCCCCCCTCTGTCAGTCTCTATATTGGCTTCCAGTTAAATATAGGGCTCAATTTAAGATTCTGGTGCTTGCTTACAAGTCCCTACATAATGCTGCTCCAACCTACCTATCCTCCCTAATATACAAGTATGTCCCGTTGAGGCCCCTGCACTCTGGTGAAGACCTACGTTTTTCCTCTGTCCATACTCCCACATCTGATGCTCACCTCCAAGACTTCTCCAGAGCTGCTCCTTTTCTGTGGAACTCCCTTCCCTTCTCTCTTTCACCCAGTTTCCACTCCTTCAAAAAATCTTTGAAAAAACACTTCTTCAGGAAAGCATATCATTTAAACTGTTAGTGGGTTTTCATTCCCCTCCCATGACTCCTCTCCTGCAACTGTCAAAAATAACCAAAGTCCAAGTCAATACTTTTCTAGCAACCTATTTCATTACCCCCTACTTATACCCTTTGTGTCACTATACCCCACTCCCTCTAGCATGTAAGTTCATTGAGCATGTCCCTCAACCCCTCTGTTCCTGTTCATCCATTTGTCTGGTTACAACTACATGTCTGTGTCAGGATCGGGACAGGGATCCAACACGCAGGGTACAAAGAGTGGAAAGGTACGTATACCGGGCCTTAGAATGGCCGGACTAACGTACCGAGAGTGATAGAGAATAGTCAGAGACAAGCCGAGGTCGAGGGAACGAGAAGACAGATAAGCGAGAGACAAGCCGGGTCAAGGGATAAGAGAGAAACAGGGTAGTACAACAAGCCGAGTCAAAACCAAATAGAGCAAACTAGAATACCAGAGCACTGAGTGACTAGACAAGCTAGAACCACGACAGGGCAATGAGCTGAAGAGAGAAGCAAGCTTAAATACCCTGGCTCCGGATGGTAAGCACGCCTCTGACAAGTGCCGATTGGATATCGGACACTTGAGTGACAGATCGCTCGTGATAGCGTCATGACGTCACGTATTGAGCGTCCTGCTAGAAAAGGATGTGGATTCCTCGCGGCCGGTGTTTAAGTGGCTGGATGAACCGCGAGGAACGGAGGAAACAGCTCGCCTGGATGGATAAACCACCAAGTCTCTACCTCCCTTAGAGGTAGAGACCTCAGGTACCCTGACAGTCTGTTAGTCCACCCACTGTAAAGCGCTGCAGAATTTGCTGGCACTATATAAATAATAAAATAATAATAATAATGTAACTTTAATTTATTTTGTTGCATTAACTATTAATGCCATGTATTTATCTGATTATTTATCTATTTGTGCACTACAAAAATAAAGAATTATAAAAAAGTATGCAATTATAATTAATTTTAGAACAAGAACAATGTATCTTTTTTACACAGACGTATTTCCAAAACATTTATTGTAGTTTAAAGACACATTACTGTGAGTATTATTGTTGTACGCTCTGTTATACACTCAGACACATCCTATTGCAAGGATGGCCAAAAGGTAGATCTGCATCTGTCTACCATTTGCCCATCCTTGCAGGGTTGTGTTTAGCACAGAGCAGTTTTTGTTGTTTAAAATGCAAGCATGTTTTTATATGGAGTATGTACGTTTGTTAATGTATGTGTAATGTTGTATGTGTGTGTAATGTTGTCTGTTTTTATGTATTGTTGACATTTGAATGCAGGGGTGTATTTGTGTGTATGGTTGGTGTTTGAATGCTGACATGTATGCACAGATACACACACTGACTCCCATGAAAGCACACAGACACACACTTTAGCACAAATACACACCCACAGACACACAGATACAGACAGACACCGAAGTAGATACACAGATAGATAGATAGACACACAGATCTACATACAGAGAAACAGATCGATACAGAGACACACAGATATACATGCAGAGAAATAGATTGATACAGAGACACGCATACAGACACACAGTTAAATACACATACAAACAGTTTCAAAGACATACAGATAGATACACACACATACCGACAGAGGCAGATACATAGACACATATATAGACACAACGGGTGCAGATACACAGACACACAGATATACATGCAGAGAAAAAGATAGAAACAGATAGATACAGTGATGCACAGTTACACACACAGACACACAGTTATATTCACATACAAACACACAGACATACAGATAGATACACAGACAGACATACAGACATACAGACACACATACAGACACAGCCTAGCCGGGCCACAGCAATATCTGCTGCCTGAGAGGAAGGGACAGCCTGCCACTTCCTCCCAGCTTCTTACTGACCACACCGCACGGGGAGGAAAGAGGTGGCGAAGGAGGCATAGGCAGCATGAGAGGAAAGAGACAGGAGCTGCAGCAGACCATGACATTCACTCTTCCCAGCAAGCAGCAGGACTCCAAACAAGCCACTCTCCTAAAAACTAAAGGTATATTAACCTTTCTGTATGCTGCAAATATAAATATTGACGTTTATGTGTTTGTCAAAGTGTGTGTGCTTGTGTGTGTATAGATTTGTGTCAGTGTGTGTGTGTGTGTGTGTGTGTGTGTGTGTGTGTGTGAAAACATGTCAGTGTGTGCATCTGTGTCTCACGGTGTGCAATCTAACAAAAACATTACATATTTACATACCCCTGCATTCCAACTCCAAAATGATATACAAATCCACCATTTCACTCAAACAACAATACTACACACAAATGTACATCTGCTTGTAAAAGCTAACAATGCATCCAAACATACCCCTGTAATCAAACACAAACATTACATGCAAACACACCCCTGTATTAAAAGCCTAAAATGATATAAAAGCACCCCTTCACTCAAACACTAACACTACACACAAAAAGCACATCTACATTTAAAAGCCAACACTACATACAAACACACCCCTGCATTCAAACACAAGCACTACACTGCAGTTCAATGGTAACATTATATGAAAATACATCCATATATGCACACATATACTCTATGCAAAAACATGCTTACATTCAAATGCGCAAACACTGCTCACAAATACAACCATGCAAGGATGGGCAAATAGTAGATCCCCAGCTGGCATAGCATAGTTGGAGTTATACGACAGAAGTGGATCTACCTTTTGGCCACTCTTGCACTAATGGTGGCTCAAAAAACTTACTTACACCAGGGCTCTCTCTATATTAGTTTCGTAACTGATTCAATGTATGAGCAAACCATATTGAGTAAAAAAAAAAAACTCATAAGGTTTCAGGTTTGTGAAAGCTTGTAAAAGATTGCTTTTATCACTGTCTGCCCATACGGAGAACGGGAAAATCTAAGATTCACTAATTAGATAATTTTAAGGAGTTGAGAATTTGCTTGGAACATGTAGATCTGTTCAGAGGCTGGCTTTCCAAAAAATCTTTAACTTTGCTGAATTGCAGATGACTTCCAATATGCCTGTATTGGTCTGAACTTTGCAAAACAGAAGGCATCTCACAACAACTCACTGTCTAGTGAAACACTTTCTACATATGGAAGAAATTTCATCTAAAACTTGGCAAATTATGTGTTTGTGAATCTTTTTGGGGGATAATTCATTTCATGCTAAGCTTACAGCATATATCATGAATTGTTGCTTGTTCCAGATGGTGGCAGATTTCCAAAACCTGGGAGCATAATCTTTCTAACTGTATTTATGTATTCAGTTTGCAATATTCATATTGTGCTTGACATAGCTTCTGTCAGGCATTTTTATATTACATTTTCATGTTCTAGAAGTGGTAGATTAAACTGCATGCAGAAATTTTGCAGGAGGAGATCTGTATGTCAAATTTAGTGTAAAACACTGAAACACTGACAACTAGGAGCTTTAAAAGACAATAAAAATAATTTTATAGTAAAATAAACATTTTCTATCAACATTTAGCCCTTACACTGCTTTAACATTCTCATTCTTGTATTTTATTTATTAAACTATTGTCATTCACGTAGCTGTAATGTGGATTATTGGTGATCCAATTCTAGTACAGGTGTAGTGCATTGTTTCATTGTGAAATAGGACAATTTTAATGTCTATTTATTCTGAGCCGGCAGAACGTATAATTTGGGAGTTAATATATTGCACTAATTGTGAAGCAATACTGTCTGGAAAATATGTAATTTTCACAAATATAACCAATAATAACAAATGTGTAATAAACCCTATATTTTGAATATAAGAAGAATCAGAAAGATAAGTTGCATTCATGACATTTGAGATAATTTACATTCCCAATTTATGGATGTTATTTAGTTGCAGAATTACTGTCATTTGCAATAGTCGTATCAGAGTTGCTCAGTGTCTCTGGCAATAGTAGTGCCCAAAAATTCCCTATGTAAAGTCATAATAGAATGCCATGTACCTCTAGTATTCACAGTGACTTTTGCCTGAAGTCATGTGCAAGGAGGTCCTGATTAACAGTCCATTGTGCCTGGTGCTGACAATTACAATGGGCCTATTTACAAAATCATATCGACAGAAAAACTAAAATTGTCATACATAAGGTGAGTATTAGAGTGCATGATATGACCACAGTATACAGTATCTCCTATGAAGCAGGCTATTACAGAGTCAATAAAAGAGTCCAGCGCTAAGCACATATCTATCCTGTTTTGTGTACGGTCAACTGGTAATACAATTCTATCTGTTGAAAGCATTACGTGCCAAATATCATATTAATAAAAATTAACAAGTTGTTTGACTATCGAGTTGGAAATGGACTTGGGAGATTTGTGCTCCAGAGGAAGTTTGGTGTCCAAGGATGGACTAAATTTATGGTTAATGTCCCCAGGGATTACTGTAATTATTCTCTGCACGGTAATGAGTTTAGTAAAAACCTGGTGGAAATAAAAAATAAATTATGTATATTGGGGCATACAGGTTGACCAGGATGTAAAGGGTATCATTTAGAAGACAGATGAGTCAAATAGAACCCTTGTGAAACTGGATAATTTTTAATTCACCACACAATCCTCTCTAAACATTAAGGAGAGAAGTACTATTAGGAAAATCTCATTAGCTGCTTTTGAACCAAAGTCTCTTACCATGGTAAAATACTCTTACATCTTTCTTTTTCTAATCTCTAGATGAGCAGCAAGTGAACCTATTGTTTGGGTCTTTGTGTTTTTCATACTTTGAGCTACAGCCATGATTTTTTTTAAATAGGTTTAACATTGGCCTGTGCACCTAGCCCAGCATTAATTATTTGGAAGATACAAATGCCAATATAAAATTAACTGACATTTCAGTGCATACTTTTACATACTGTTTGGAAATGTGGATTAACCAAAATCATTTGTCTCAAACGTAGTGCACATCTTTATACAATATTCATTGACATGAAACTCACTCGTCTAACTGGTCTACAGGAAACAATGGCCTTTGGGTGGCAAGGAAGCTATGTTTCTGAATGCTAATTTCTCATTGGATAAATGAGAGTCGATTCAAAGAACTGACGAAAATGAAATTATACAAAGGTGACCTTTTATAGAGAGTTGTAAAACACCATAATAACATTTTTACATTTAAGATCTGATAAGGTATATTTTAATAATAGAACAATTTTCTTTTTCCCCCCTGTTCATATGCTGCATTTATATCCACCTTCAAAGTCAGTTAAGGATACAATGTTATTAAAAGTGACATTAATGTAGATCATTATATGACACAAATTTCCAAGTAGTTGATATCAATGTGTTTTTGTAAAATCTGGTGCATAATTTAAATAAATAATTATACATTGCTTACATTTAACTTTAATTAGTTGCAGAAACCTTGGAAAATGTGTTGGAAATATTAAAATTTAATTCAAAATTATTATGTGTGAAACATTAAAATAAAATGGCTTGAGCAGGAGATATTATAACAATAGTAAAATCTTAACAGTATTAAAAAATAATTAAAGAGTTAAAAGTAATTATTATTTTTAAAAATTAGCTATTTTATTTTTGTAAATTGATAAACTGCTATCATGTTTTTAGAACTTAAAGGGACACTATAGTCACTAGAACAACTACAGCTTATTGTATTTGTTCTTGTGAGTATAATTATTCCCTTCAGTCTTTTTGCAGTAAACACTGTCTTTTCATTGAAAAAACAGTGTTCACATTACAGCATAGGGATACCTCCACTGGCCTGACTATCAGAGACACTGAGCTTTCCTCATAGAGATGCATTAATTCAATGCATCTTTATAAGGAGATGCTGATTGGCCAGGGCTGTGTTTGAATTGTGCTGGCTGTGCCCCTGATCTTCCTCCTTGAAAAGCTCAGCCAATCCAATGCTTTACTATGTGATTGGCTCAAAACACCACTTCTGATTATGTCAGTCAAACAGGCAGATCAGGGGCAGAGCCAGCAGCAGCAGACTGGAATAAAGGTAAGATTTTGCTATATTTAGGGGGGGAGAAAGAGGGGTCAGAGGGGCTAGAGGGTAGCTTTAACACTATATGGTCAGGAATTCATGTTTGTGTTCCTGACCCTTTAGTGTTCGGTTAAATACACAACTTAGAAAGCATCTTAATTGCTTGCCATATGATTTTGTGATTATTCCTCTATTTCATAGAAACATAGAAACATAGAATGTGACGGCAGATAAGAACCATTCAGCCCATCTAGTCTGCCCAATTTTCTAAATACTTTCATTAGTCCCTGGCCTTATCTTATAGTTAGGATAGCCTTATGCCTATCCCACGCATGCTTAAACTCCTTTACTGTGTTAACCTCTACCACTTCAGCTGGAAGGCTATTCCATGCATCCACTACCCTCTCAGTAAAGTAATACTTCCTGATATTATTTTTAAACCTTTGTCCCTCTAATTTAAGACTATGTCCTCCTGTTGTGGTAGTTTTTCTTTTAAATATTGTCTCCTCCTTTACTGTGTTGATTCCCTTTATGTATTTAAATGTTTCTATCATATCCCCCCTGTCTCGTCTTTCCTCCAAGCTATACATGTTAAGATCCTTTAACCTTTCCTGGTAAGTTTTATCCTGCAATCCATGAACCAGTTTAGTAGCCCTTCTCTGAATTCTCTCTAAAGTATCAATATCCTTCTGAAGATACGGTCTCCAGTACTGCGTACAATACTCCAAGTGAGGTCTCACCAGTGTTCTGTACAATGGCATGAGCACTTCCCTCTTTCTACTGCTAATGCCTCTCCCTATACAACCAAGCATCCTGCTAGCATTTCCTGCTGCTCTATTACATTGTCTGCCTACCTTTAAGTCATCAGAAATAATCACCCCTAAATCCCTTTCCTCAGATGTTGATGGTAGGACTCTATCAAATATTCTGTACTCTGCCCTTGGGTTTTTACATCTAAGATGCATTATCTTGCACTTATCCACATTAAATGTCAGTTACCACAACTCTGACCATTTTTCTAGTTTTCCTAAATCATTAGCCATTTGGCTTATCCCTCCTGGAACATCAACCCTGTTACATATCTTAGTATCATCAGCAAAAATACATACCTTACCATCAAGACCTTCTGCAATATCACTAATAAAAATATTAAAGAGAATGGGTCCAAGTACAGATCCCTGAGGTACCCCACTGGTGACAAACCCAAGCTTCGAATATACTCCATTGACTACAACCCTCTGTTGCCTGTCACACAGCCACTGCCTTACCCATTCAACAATATTGGAATCCAAACTTAAATATTGCAGTTTATTGATAAGCCTTCTATGTGCAACAGTGTCAAAAGCCTTACTGAAATCTAGGTAAGCAATGTCTACTGCACCACCCTGATCTATACTTTTAGTTACCCAATCAAAAAAATAAATAAGATTAGTTTGGCATGATCTCCCTGAAGTAAATCCATGTTGTCTCTGATCTTGAAATCCATGTGTTATTAGATGTTCAACAATCCTATCCTTTAACATGGTTTCCATCACTTTCCCTACTACTGAAGTAAGGCTTACTGGCCTATAGTTGCCCGACTCCTCCCTATTACCTTTCTTGTGAATGGGCACAACATTCGTCAACTTCCAATCTTCTGGGACTACTCCTGTTATCAATGATTGGTTAAATAAATCTGTTAATGGTTTTGCTAGTACACCACTAAGCTCTTTTAATAGCTTTGGGTGTATTCCATCAGGTCCCATTGACTTATTTGTCTTTACTTTTGAGAGTTGAAATATAACCTCTTCCTCTGTATACTAACGTGTAATAAATGACTCATTTATCCTTTTTCTTAACTGAGGTTCCTTACCTTCATTTTCATCTGTAAATACCAAACAAAAATAGTCATTGAGGCAGTCAGCTAGACCTTTATACCTTCCTTCTTTTGTTTTTAATCTAACTAACTAATCCTTGTTTTACTTTTCTTTTCTCATTTATGTATCTAAAAAAAAAAAAGTGTTGTCCCCCTTTTTTACTGACTGTGCTATTTTCTCTTCTGTGTGTGATTTGGAAGTTCTTATTACTTGCTTAGCCTCTTTCTGCCTAATCTTATAGATCATTCTGTCTTCCTCAATCTGTTTTTTTTATTATTACTAAATGCTAACTTTTTGTTTTTTACTATTTTGGTCACATCTGCGGAGTACCGCAGCGGTTTCTTGAATTTTTTGCTTTTACTGACAAGCCTAATGCAATTTTCTGTTGCCTTCAGTAGTGCAACTTTTAAATAATCCCATTTCTCTTGGACTCCATTTAAATTGCTCGAGTCTGATAATGACTCCTTTACACATATTCTAATTTTAGAAAAGTCTGTTTTTCTAAGGTCTAAAACTTTTGTTTTTGTGTGGTGTGACTCAGTCACTGTTCTTATATTAAACCACACTGACTGATGATTACTGGATCCTAAACTTTCACCTACAGTAATATCGGATACCAAATTTCCATTTGTTAACACTAAATCTAGTATGGCCTCTTTACGAGTTGGCTCCTCAACGACTTGTTTTAGAGACAATCCCAGTAGGGAGTTTAGAATATGTGTGCTCCTGGCACAAGCAGCTATTTTTGTTTTCCAATTCACATCAGGAAGATTAAAGTTACCCATGATGATAACTTCCCCCTTCATTGTCATTTTAGCTATTTCCTCAACTAGTAGATTATCTAACTCTTCAATTTGTCCTGGGGGCCTATAAATCACACCTACACGAGTTACTGTTTGATTATCAAATTCTAACGTAACCCAAACGGACTCTATGTTCGCATCACTAACTTTTATTAGGCTAGATTTTATGCTATCCTTCACATACAGGGCCACCCCTCCCCCTTTCCTGCCTTCCCTGTCTTTTCTATATAAAGAGTACCCTGGTATTGCTATGTCCCAGTCATTTTTCTCATTATACCATGTCTCAGTAACAGCGACTAAATCTACACTATCAGTTGCCATTATTGCCACAAGTTCATGGATCTTATTCCCTAAACTGCAAGCATTTGTAGACATGACTCTAAGCTTATCATTTTTTAACACACTTGCTACAGGCACCTTCTGTCCTTGTTTTGGGGGACAATTGGATTGATGTTTTATCACCCTTTTGCCCCCCTCTCCTAGTTTAAATACATCCTAGCAAAACCTCTGAACTGCTCACTGAGAACATTTGTTCCCTTTTGAGAAAGATGCAAACCATCTTTTTTGTACAGTTTACTTCCATTCCAAACAGAGCTACCATGAGAAATAAAGCCAAATCCTTGCTCCCGACACCATTCACCAAGCCACAAGTTAAAGTCCCTAATAGGCATTCGCCTGTCGTTCTGAGTGTTATGCACAGGCAGAACTTCAGAGAAGGACAGTGTGGAAGCAACCTGCCGTATATCATTGGCAAAAACACTAAAAACGTCCTTAACCTCTGAAACCTCATTGCAAGCCAAGTCATTTGTCCCTAGATGGACAAGTACATCCAATTCGCCTTCCTGCTTTGCTTGCTTAACAATATTACAGATACATCTCCTGTCTTTGTGAGCAGCAGCAGTTCCGGGAAGACACCTCACAAGACCACCATTGTCCATCTCCACACCTCATATGATGGAATCCCCTAACAACAACTGCTTTCTATTAGGCCTCACCATAGTCTCCAAGCCTCTTTCCACAACACCACTAGCCTCAGTGCCTCTCTCCACAACACCACTAGCCTCAATGCCTCTCTCCACAACACCACTACCCTCAGTGCCTGTCTCCATATCACCATTACACTGTGAAAGTGCAGAAAATGAATTTTGTAGAGCAACAGACTGTGCAATATGCCTTTTATCCACAACTCTAAGTCTACCAGATCCTACAGTGATCCATCTGCCATTCCTAGTATGTCTCTGCGGCAGTGGCTTTGCAGCAATTCCAGCCTGAGTTTGTTTACCAGATAATTTACAAATCTCAGTCTTCAAAAATACAATCTCCTGCCGCAAGATAGAGAACTGTCTACAGATTAGACAACAACCAAACCTCCAAAAAGTGGCAAGTGAAACAAATGCATAGCAACTATTACATTGAACTAAGTCTGCCATTCCAATGAGGTGAATAATTTAAATCAAACAAATCTTAACTTTGTATTTATCCTCCTAAATACCTCAGATTACCTCCAGGTTATCTCCAGAATATCTCCAACCACACTTAGAAGCAACACTCTCCAGAATATCTCCAACCACACTTAGAAGCAACACTCTCCAGAATATCTCCAACCACACTTAGAAGCAACACTTTCCAGAATATCTCCAACCATACTTAGAAGCAACACTTAGATGAAGCAACCAAGCTATATTAGCCAAGCTAATGACAACAACCCTTATATAACTCCTAAAATCACCACCCACTAGGAATGTTTAACACCTGGGTAGGCCTCTGCTTATTTGCACACAATAGCTAATTAAACAGCAATCAACAGCAAGTAGCTAACTAATCAAATCAAATGCCTTGTAATTACCAACAGGAAATCAAACCTTGTACAGTCATTAATCTTTTCCTACAGATGAATCTTACCTGTAACAGTAGAAAAGAAAAACTCTTAGCACAACTCTTAAACAGTTGAAGCTTCTGTAAAACTCTCCAGAATATCTCCAACCACACTTAGATGAAGCAACCAAGCTATATTAGCCAAGCTAATGACAACCACCCTTATATAACTCCTAAAATCACCACCCACTAGGAATGTTTAACACCTGGGTAGGCCTCTGCTTATTTGCACACAATAGCTAATTAAACAGCAATCAATAGCAAGTAGCTAACTAATCAAATCAAATGCCTTGTAATTACCAACAGGAAATCAAACCTAGTGCAGTCAGTAAGTTATTTCAAGTTATTCCAACAGTTTGGTAGAAGCCGATTGGTCCTAGAAGTCCTTATCTACATCATAGTGGTTTAAAAAACAAATATCAGCATATAAAAGATTTAGGTAGTACTGACAAATGGATAGAAGTATTTAATATATTTGTAGGTTACAGCTGTGAACCCTGTAACACTCTATTTGGATATGAAACATGGAGCTAATTAAAACAAACAAAAAAAAAATCTTTATCCCAAATTCTCTGACACCACCTACCTTTTTTATATCTGATTTATTTTGAATACTTAGTAGATTGATATCATACACCATGGAGTACAAGGGAACAATATTGAACATTCGGCATGTCTTGCTATCACTGTGTGTATTTATTTAAATAACTAATTATTTACACAACATACGGAAAACATATATAATAGAAAATGTTAATTCATAATTTACCACAAATGTGTCTATTAATTTGTTACACATCTGAAGATAAAAGTAAAGCTTCAGGGATGTTAAGATTTAGCAGCTGAAAGTGATTATTTTATTAGTGCATTGTTAAAAAAACCAAAAACAAAATAAGAATGAATAAGATGCAAATATGTTTTAGCTTATGCTGAAATGTCACCTGGAATTGTAATTTACATAAACTAGTTAAAAAGCAATATTTACGACAAATTGGTATTATTTTCATCTGTATTTATTAATAGAAGCTTAACCCCTTAAGGACACATGACATGTGTGACATGTCATGATTCCTTTTTATTCTCGAAGTTTGGTCCGTAAGGGGTAAAAGATCTAACAGTAATAATTTCTGACAGTAAATAAAAAAAATAATGCATAGATCATGTGATATCAGCATCCAATCAGAATCCATGACATGAGCTGATTAGAACCCAGCATCACATTGTATAGGTGGTTCTTTGAACTCAATAATTTTGCTGAATGCCCAAACAGAGAAAATGGTTTCATTATTTGTTTATAAATAACTAATAGATAAAAATGTAGCTCAATATACAGATAGTCCTCACTTACCGACTAGGCTCTCTTCTTACGACTCGTAAAACGAATTAGTTGGTGATGATATGCTAGAGAGCATGCGCTGGAGAGCAGGTCTATGTTTGGGAGAATTCCCCCGAACATAGACCAGCTCACTAACCCAGGGAATCCCTTAAATCTATACTCAGGGGAAATTCCCCAAACATAGACCAGCTCTCTAACATGGGGAATCAATTGAAACCCCGCTCCAGAGAGCAGGTCGTAAGTCCAAGCAGTCATAAAGTAGGTAAGTCGCAAAATGAGGACCACCTGTATTTCTATAGATCTGTTTTATATTCACACAAATGCATATGTGTAGCAGCACAATTTAGTTTTAATGGAAGTATTACCATTTTTATTATTATGCAAGATCATAAAGGGACACGGTATGCACTGAAATTATTTTATTTCATTGAACTAGTATTAGTGCATGCTGTCCCTCCATTCAATGTTAAATCATAATCAAGCAGTTTAATACTACATAAGGGTCTCTGGAAATCTAAAGCCCCAGCCTATACTGGAGATAAGGCCAAAGCAGAGATTACACATGTCCTTACCAATGTATACAAACATTGAGTGCAGTGATAGGTTGAAAGTGGTCAGCTAGTACTCTCAGTCAATCACAGTTGCCTATTGATGCTTAGACTAATGCTTCCTCATGAGCTCAAACAACACAGAGGAGATGGGCTGATTTAGCATTAAAACATGAAAAGGCTTAGAACTAAATGGAAGGAGTGGGTTGAAGCAGTTACATTGCCTACAGTGTCCCTTTAAGAGACGTTTGCTGCTTTTATGGAAAGATTACCATTTGAGATCATAATGACATAGTTACATCGTTACATAGCTGAAAAGAGACTTGCGTCCATCAAGTTCAGCCTTCCTCACATTTGTTTGTTTTTTGTTGCTGTTAATCCAAAAGAAGGCAAAAAAAAAACCCAGTTTGAAGCACTTCCAATTTTGCAACAAGCTAGGAAAAAAATTCCTTCTTGACCCCAGAATGGCAGTCAGATTTATCCTTGGATCAAGCAGCTATTACCCTACATTGAAAGATTATATCCTTGAATATTCTGTTTTTGCAAGTATGCGTCTAGTTGCTGTTTGAACATCTGTATGGATTCTGATAAAACCACATCTTCAGGCAGAGAATTCCACATCCTTATGGTTCTTACAGTAAAAAAAAACCTTTCCTTTGCCTTAGACAAAATCTTCTTTCTTCCAGTCTAAACGCATGGCCTCGTGTCCTATGTAAAGTCCGGTTTGTGAATAGATTTCCACACAATGGTTTGTATTGACCCGAATATATTTGTATAATGTTATCACATCCCCTCTCCAGCGACGTTTTTCTAAACTAAATAGGTTTAAATTTGTTAACCTTTCTTCATAGCTGATATGTTCAATTCCTTTTATTAATTTTGTAGCACGCCTCTGCACTTTTTCTAGTGCCATAATATTCTTCTTTAGAACAGGTGCCCAAAATTGCACAGCATATTCAATATGTGGTCTTACCAGTGATTTAGAAAGAGGCACAATTATATTCTCGTCTCGAGAATGAATGCCCTTTTTCATGCATGACAATACCTTACTGGCCTTGGCCACTGCTGATTGACATTGGACATTGTTGCATAGTTTGTTGTCTATAACAATTCCCAAGTCCTTTTTGTGTGTTGCTATTCCTAATTCGCTTCCATTAAGGGTATATGTTGCTTGTGTATTCTTTACGCCGAAGTGCATAACTGCATTTTTCAACATTAAATTTAATCTGCCATTTGAGTGCCCAGTAACCCAGTCTATCTAAATCCCTCTGCAGCAAAGTAATATCTTGCTCACATTGTATTATTTTACAGAGTTTTGTGTCATCTGCAAACACTGAAACATGACTTACAATGCTTTCTTCAAGATAATTTATAAACATGTTAAATAGAAGGGGTCCCAGAACAGACCCCTGAGGGACACCACTTGCCACCTCTATCCAGTTTGAAAATTTACCATTAACGACAACTCTTTGTATTCTATTTTTAGGCCAAGAACAAGCATTTTCATCTAAACCGATTTCATTGAGTTTGAACACTAATCTGTTGTGTGGAACTGTGTAAAATGCCTTGGCAAAATCCAAATAGATCACATCCACTGCAACACCCTGATCTATACTTCTACTTACTTCCTCGTAGAACGCAATCAAGTTAGTTTGACATGACCTGTGCTTTATAAAACCATGCTGATTTTTGCTGATAACCATGTTCTTCTCAAGGAATTCTTGAATATTATCCCTTAATAACCTTTCAAATATTTTCCCAGCCACAAAGTTAAGCTCACGGGTCTATAATTTCCAGGCAAGGATTTGTAACCCTTTTTGAATATAGGAACCACATCTGCCTTCCTCCAATCCTCCGGAACAATTCCTGAAATAAAAGAATCTTGAAAGATTAAAAACAGAGGTTCACTTATTTCTTCACTTAGTTCCTTAAGTACTCATGGATGGATACCGTCAGGCCCTGGAACTTTGTTTATATTAACTTTCTTTAGTTGCTGCAGCACCGTGTCTTGAGTTAACCAATTACAATTATTCTGCAAGTTTTTAATAGCAATCATTTACACATCTAATGCCATGGGTACTTCCTTAATATATACGGAGGAGAAACAGTTATTTAAAATTCATGCCTTTTCCTGGTCTTCATTTACTAACACCCCCGTTTCAGCTTTTAGTGTACCTACACTTTCATTTTTGGGGTTTTTATAATGTATGTACTTAAAAAATGCTTTGGGGTGGGTTTTGCTCTCTTTAGCTATCAATTTTTCATTTTGAAGTTTAGCAAATCTAATCGCCTTTTTGCACGCATTATTGGCTTCCTTATATCTTTTATAAGATGCATCTGATTTGTACGATTTAAATGCTTTAAATGTCCTTTTCTTATTTTTAATCTCTTGTTTTACTTCTCTACTAAGCCACATTGGTTTTAATTTATTTATTTTATATTTATTACCCAATGGTACACACTGAGAAATGTACCTTTCTAATATTTGTTGGAAAATGTTCCATTTATTCTCAGGGTTCTTTTCACTAAATAGTTTATGCTAGTCAATATATTGTAAAGCTGCCCTTAACTTATTGAAATTAGCCTTTTTAAAATTATATGTTTTAGTATACCCCATGTGCTTTTGTTTTTTTTAGTTTATTTCAAAGGACACTATATTGTGATCACTATTTCCCAAGTGCTCACCTACTTGAATGTTGATCAAAAGATCAACGTTGTTTGTTAAAACCAGGTCCAGACAAGTGTCCTTTCTAGTTGATGCTTGTACAAGTTATGACATGAAGGTGCATTTACCCACAGTGCCATACATGTGGACATGTATAAATGGCATTATGGAAGAAATGGCCACTCTTGCACGCACTTATAGAATATCTGTTGATGTCCTGTGCATATAAACTTGTCTGGAGCCTCAAGGTCAATTGTGATGCTTTAGGAAGGTGAAAAGATTCCTGACTGTATGGGGGACTAGGGTCAGGCACTTCATAAGCATAACATAACAGGTCATCCCATATAGACAGGTAAATAAGAAAGGGATCTTAACAGGGCATATGGTCCTAGCAATATGAGTGGTATATTCCAAGCATAAATGATTGGGCCATATATGAGACATGTAAATTAAAGGGATTCTAGCTGACTGCGGATGTTGGGAGTACATACATTGGAATGAGAAGAGGAATAATTACAATCTACATTTGGGTGCAGTGAGCTTGATTGACAAATTCAGTGCATGATTTATTTAAGTTAGTGTGTCTACAGCCTTCATGGTACAAAAAAAAAATCTGCTGTAGTTGAACAAATGGAGTATACAAAATTCACCCAAACTAGATGCTACCCAACCAGTTGTTTTTAATATTTATATATGTAGAAAAAAAAAGGGATAAAGCTGTGCAAACTGCAAATGAACATTAGAAACACATAGTATCATATAATCACAATATTGTGAAATTACACACTTAATTACTCACAAGATGTGAAGCTTAAAATCGCCTTAAGGGTGCCTTCCCTGATGTCAATGGTGGGCTAGAAGGACCTCATCACAATCACTGTTAACTTAATCCAGGAGCCAAAATAATGTTATTTATTGTGACGTACAAGCAGTAAAAATATATATAAAAGAAACAAATGTCGATACACGTTTTGTTCTAAAAAGAACTTCCTCAGGGTCCTCTATAAGTAAAACAAAAATCAATAAACAGTTTGAAAAAAACAACAACCTGTAAAGTCTGTTGTATATGTATACCTTGGCATGGAAAGTGTGGCATGATACATAATGTTATTTAGAAGAGGATAACAACAATAGCTATTTTGGGAATGTGATCATTATGTGCTGGGCATCACTTATGGAAGAATTCTGTGAATTTACCCTGAAATAGACTTTAAATATCTGCAATCAATTAATGCCATATTCATGGATCCATCCATTCTGTATTTTACAGTTATGAGACATACGCAGATGCTGGTGATTAATCGTGTCACCAATAAGTGGTTTGGTAGCATGTGCAACACTTCCCTTACAGAGATAGATACAGAGTGCAACTACATCTGTATTTTAAATAAAATACATTTATCTGTTAAAATACATTTCTACATGTTTTGTCTCTAACACCTTTGGTTTAAGTATCGCGTTGCAGAACGTATTTATTGCGTGCAATTATGTAAAAGTAATAGATGACACACTTATATAAAGCCATAGCTTCAAAAAATATAAAACAATAAGTTAAAGAGCTTCAGGGGTTACTGGTGTTATGAAAACAGTTCTCACATTTCCCCAAAGAATGGATATATTTTAAAAATAAGGCCATATATGCTAAGCAATTCTTTCTTGTTTTTAATAAAACAACATGAAGTGCAACATAGTTATATGGGGTCTGTACATACTTTCATATTAGGAGAGTCTGCTGTTGTGTCACATCACTTGTAATAGTGACCTTTCATATGAAGAAAAAACAATTGCAAAATGTAATTGTCCCCAAAGTCACGTAAGAAACAGTAGATATTCCGCAGGATTTATATATAAGCAGAAAATGGCTACAGACATCGGAAAGGTTGAGTACGTGTGTATTTTCTCATACACAGGCAGGCAAGCAGTAGCGGATAGACATTTGTTCCAATTATTGTAAAGCCATTAAACAATTACATTATGACACAACAATTAAAATTTTAGAGAAGGTGCTACATGGATGGGTGCATTTACTTCATTACAGCTTCAGTATGTAATGTCTGGAAGATGGAATACAGCTGTCATTCATTGAAAAAGATTGTCACGTCAAACGATAGGGAATGTTTTACTGTCGTAGAAAGAAGTTATTCATTCGGGTTTACAGAGCCATGTAGCCTTAAATAACAACATGTGACACACGGTCGGACTGTTCTGGATTGTAAATTATTTTTTATTTTAATGCAAATTAACAAATCACTCGTAGACAAAACCGTTGTCAATCTCAAAACAGAGGAACTTTGCAGGCATTTGAAAATGGAACGCAAACCTAACTAAACCTCTTGATACCGGATGAGTTATGAGATTGTTACATGAAATTGTGAGCTCTAAGTGCAACAACCTACTAATTTTCCTAACAAATAACCCTCAGGGGAGATTTATCAAAGATAAAACATATGCTGTTTTGGAAGCAAAGTACTAAATGTTTAGAGTCATTGTGTTGGTTTCCTTATTTAGCTATAAGTCCCCAAACAGCACCAGTTTTTTGCCTTGATAAATATCTTACACAACTGTTTGATACTGCAAATATCCAGTAAGCTAAATATATAGTACCTTCTAAGGGCAGAAAAGCATACAAATATGATCAAATGTTTGGTGTTATGCACACACATAAGAATGTGGTAGAAATGAAATGTGATATGGGATTATGGTGCCAGCTGTTGTGGCTTGCAAGTCTTAGAAACTGGTTATCTTCTGAGATATTCATGTGAAACTGCCTCTAAAATTTACTGAGCATGGTTTAAAAAACAAAAAACATCCAGTGAGCAGAAGTCTTTTGGACGAGGATGTCGTGTAATGAAAAAGGTCAGAGGAAAATGACCATGAAGGTTGATGCTAACAGGAAGATGACAGTGACTAAATGACCATGTGTTATAATGGTGCTGTGTAAAATGTATATCATGTTGACATTTGAAGTTGATGAACTACACTATCCAAAATCTGCGCTAGGTTCCACTCAATTCAGCCGAAAACACAGGTGGGCACAGGTATACAGCCTGCCAGTCGGATGCATGAAGGGTTTTACATTTTATAAGGCTACTTAAAATCATCTATCTCAGCAAACAAATATAGGGATTTAGTTCCACCATATGGCCATATTGTATTTAACCCACCAATATTGTTATATTTATTAGGAAAGATCCTTGCACTCAGGCTATATTAGTGTATACTTGCCGGGAGCTCAGCCTGGGACTTTGGCTATCCAGATAGTAGTAGAAATGGCAGCACTCACGGTCTTTAATAAAACTCTTCTTTATTAGCAAGATTAAAACATGGGATCAACGTTTCAGTCCCTATATAGGACTTTCATCAGGATCTATATAATGTATGTAAACAAACTCACAATATATAGGAGAAATAATTAGGAAAATAGACTCACCTCAGGTACACTGCATAACCGTCGGCGTCTAGCCGAACACTGTGCGCATGCGTGACCCAAGTTCCACCTCCGGAAATGACGTGCAACTTATGTCCTCGATAACCATGGTTACCCCTAATGCGGTGTGTAGCCGAAGGCATCAAGCCATGTGCGCATTCGTGACCCGGACTCCACCTCTAAATACAGAACGTGCTACGTGTATACACAGTATTGGTGAATGCTACCATAGCAACAAAGCCATAGTAACATAACATGCCGTGCTCGGTATCCCTAGTGACCCTGAAAGCCAAAACAAAGTGTCGTGCATATTAAATGATGTGGATTTTCTGCCCTTAGCTATCCATCAGGGCTAGAATAAAGGGTTAAATCAAGGTGAAAGATCATGTAAGAGCAAGGGGTGTTATGTGCATGGATTAAATTAATTTGAAGTGACTTTTGCATGGCATATAAGACAAGTATGTGAATGGTTGTCTTAGTGAAAAGAGAATGTATTGTATAGAGATAAGAGCTTGAGTTTTTTAAAGTGCTAACGTATATGACTATATAACTTCATAAAAAGTATATAACGAGTATATAAGTGTGACGAGAGCAATCTCGCCACATTGCATTGGAAAAGCCTGGTTGCCCGCCTGCTGCCTTTGGACTATGGCCCTGGGAGATTGGGCCCTTTAAAAACAGCATTCGGCCATACCAGAGTGTATGTCACTCATTCTGGCCCTTTAAATACAGTGGGGTAATTCGGTACTTGCCCTGTGTGAGCGGTGATACCCCAGATAGTTATGCCATGGAGCCCATTCATATAATGAAAGACTATGGGAAAGACATTAGCTCCATGGCAATTGAACTTTATGTGTGTGGTCTGAGCACCATTCAATAATGTGCGCTCAGACCTAAGCTATCTGGGGATATGTTGCATGTATATGTTTTATGTAGTAATTGTAACAATTGTGTAATTTTATGTCTTTTTGCAACCATGTGCTCAATGGAGTCTGCCTCTATCTCTGGATATAATTGGATTATTTTCCCATTGTCTCCAGGATAGAGGGCTCTGTAAAACCGGTCTGGGCCAGATAGCCATGTGCCAGCCAGGGCCCAAAATATATTTTACTAACTTCTGAACCCCTGGTCTGATTCATCCATTTTTTGATAAGTTGTTCCCCTGAATGGATTGATTGTGAATATGTAACTTTTATGTGAATTGGATGTATGGTTTTAGAGTTATGAAAGTTGGGAAAAAGTATGTTTTAACTGTATGTGTAATTGAGTTTCCTCTCAGGATAAGGGGAGGGAATATGTGGGATGTAACTGTAATGTGATTGGTTGTTTTATACCTCCCTGTGGGCGGTCCTGTATTTGAAAAGAATGTAATAAAAACCAGGCTGGGTGTGCCAGCACCTCAGACCACTGCTTGACCCTCAACACGGAGCCATGTCTCATTCTTGGGGGGATTCACTGTATGCTGATAGAGACTGATTGCCAGGAGTATAAGCCGCATGGGAGCTTTTCCTGTTCGTCTGCTAGCAGCTATTCGTGAGGTTCCAGTTCGGGAGTTTGGAGTGCTACCTTATTCCCTTGTATGCAGTTTGGGAGTTTGGTGCATTCACTTATATCCAATTCGTAAGTTTTGGTGATTCTGCAGTAGCTGTGCCTGTCTTTGAAAAGGGGGTTATCGCCTAAACGGATTTTAACCCCTTGTCTGCTGAAACGGTCTGTTACAATAAGGAATCCGCTATTTATATACTTTTTATGATTTTACAGGTAACCACGGTTACCGAGGACAAAAGTTGCACGTCATTTCCTGAGGTGGAACTTGGGTCACGCATGCACACAGTGTTCGGCTAGATGCCACCGGTTATGCGGTGGACCTGGGTTGAGTTTATTTTCCTATATTTAAATATTTATGTCTTGATGAAAGTTTACTAAAGTGAACTGAAACATTGTGTAAAGAAAGCACTCCAAGGACTTCAAAATATGGTGAAATTTTTTTTATCTTTTTTCAGCATCTGCCACAGTGAATCAACATTTCAGTTCTCTACTGGAACTTTTGTCAGAATTGGCATTCAAATTAGTTTTTTGCATTTTAAACACACAAACGAATAGTAACGCTAACTTTGGGCAGTGTTTGTGATTAAGTGGCTACTAAAAAAGACTGGACATATCCCATTTGCAATACCTTATGTTGTCTACTATTGCAAATTGTATGCTATCATGGGGGTAATTCTTATTCCTGGGCTACCATACGGTCTCAATGACAACGTTACCAATCTGGCGAATTTCAAAGTGAAAAAAAAGAAAAATTTAACATGCTATATTTGACCCTGTAACTTCCCAAAACACCATAAAACCTGTACACACGGGGTACTGTTTTACACGCGAGACATTGCTGAATACAAATATGTGTATTTTATTGCAGTAAAAGCAAACAGTATTATGATATTCACGGTTAAAATGTCACGCAGAACTAAAAAAAAATAACAAAATTTCTTATTTTCTCAATTTTCTTTTATATTTTATTCAGATTAAAGTATGTTTCATTGCTAAATATTTGATGTTAAATGAAAGCCCTATTTCTCATGAATAAAATGATATATAATAAGTGTGGCTGCACTTAATATGAAAGAGGGGAATTATGGTTGAACAGACATAGTCAAATTCCAAGTTTTGTTTACGTTTTATTTTGATCAAAACATGTACATTTGGCTCAGTCCTTAAGGGGTTAAACCAGAATAGAAAATAGACCAAAATAGAATAATACTGGAACTTACAGCTACTCTGCTTTCTAACTCTTTCTTAATTTAGCAGAGAACGTGGTAATTAATGACCAGTTCTAGCTCTATATCACGGCTTAGCACATTTGTATTTTAATAAAGAATATTGTTTTATAAAATATCCACCATACTATAAAACTTAATTATCTCCCACATGGAAAGAAAGTAAGGTATGTTATTATTGTAATTAATTAATTCAACAAACAAACACATAAATGAATAAAAAAAAAAAATTACAAAGCAGGTATGGAATATATAGACTTGGCATGAAATTAGCATAGCATGTTGGACCAATCATCACATGGTGTAAATCCATTTACAATTATAAAAGAGGACCTGGTAGTTTTATTTGTTCATTAAATGCATATTGGAGACGCTGAACACAACATATTTTAAGAAACAAATGTTTCAGTATAATTTTTTTTCCAAGGCTGCAATTAGTATTTTATAAGTGGAATACTGTGTACTGTGTCCAGCTGTTTCTCTCACTTTCCCTTAATTATGGGATACAGATTATATTATAATGGCCTAATGAGGCTCCCAAGCTCCTGGCCAAGTGTTTGGTAGACCAAAAGGATCCTATTCTCCTAGTCTATATATACTAAATGGAGCAAAATGTACGTTGTATATTCCCCTTAAATTGACAAAATCTGTAGATCAGTCAATAGAAGCCTAGTTCACAAGCTGACTTAATCTAACAATAATGTAATAAACTTTTTGATCCTTACAAGGATAGGCCATCTCTCGGTGTAATTTCAGAAAATGTACAGGACTGCTAAATTTTCTGCACTTATGCTTATATTTAATGGCACTCTGAACAATTCTATGTTTTGACATAAGTAAACCTATCCAAAGGTTACAATTAATCTTTGACTCACTGTCCAAAAGACTATAGAGATTTATTTTCACTGGCTGCAACTATATTTACCAAATTTGACAGCCCTTTTCATGATGATTTCTGGAACTTACATTTCTGTGCATTATATATAAATACAATTTAGTGCGTATGTGCAGGTCAGACATTTCTAAAACATTTGTAAATGGCGTGTCAGTATACCAAGGGATGTAGCCAAGAGACTTCTAGCTCAAACGCCACTATAGTGTGCTGTAGAAGGCATAATGTTTAGAGCATCACTTTAGAAACAGCCCTTATAAAAACAGCTGTTGTCTGGAATACCACTTTCTTTTTTCTTAGGTAGGTCATTACATGCATTGGTTCTGTTCTACGATTAAATAAAATCTAGCCCTAGCTCAACCCCTAATGGTAGCCACAACTTGAAACAAATATTTACAGAAGTCTGAAAAACAAATTATGGTAAATATCACATAACTCTCTCTATATCATGATTTGATCAATGTGTATCATACACAGTATTAGCAACTTTTCTTTGAATTAATCTTGATCTTGGCACATTGGGGTCACTGTAAGCAAAGATTCAACACAAGACAGAGATTTACTTTATCACATGTGTTTTCAACAATTGTACTGTAAAGAGCTTTTCTAACTAGAGCAGGGGTTCTCAACCTTGTCCTCAAGGACCCCCTACCAGTCTAGGGTTTAGGGATTACCTGGGTGTGTCTAAGGTGTTTAGAAAAATAAAAAAACACCTTAGAGTCTAAGGTGTTTTTTTCCCCCTTTTTTTTTAAACACCTTAGACACACCCAGGTAATGCCCAAATCCTGGACTGGTAGGGGGTCCTGAGGACTGAGTTGAGAACCCCTGAACTAGAGGAAGATCTTTTGATCTGATTTAGAAAGATCTATACAATTGAACAAATTCTCTCCAAACAAAACTGTTGACAAATTGAGCAATGAAGTATCAAGGTTGAATTTACTGATAGCGATGTTTTCTAGTACCTGTGCATAGAGTGGCGTTAACCATTTAATTTCATTATTGCTTCAGCTGATGCTATTTATGTTACTTAGGATAATTAATGTCTATAGTTTCTGTTTAATTTCTTCAACAGTAGAGTGGAGAGTTACCAGATACCACAACGTTCACCTGGATACATGGAAATAAATCTCAAGAACATGTGTTCTGTATGAGACCCTTTAGATTAAATTGTACCATTCCTTCAAATAACCATTTTTAAAGTAAACTGTTTGAAGACAGACAAGAGGATCTGATTGCTCCCAATGTAGCAATGAATTCTGAATAAAGCTCATGGCTTAGGAATTGTCCATACATTAGGATGAAGTTGCTTCGAATGTGTCCACATGTATCCAAAAATAAAATAATCAAAATATAATCCCTTACTGGTCAGCTCAAAGCTTTCCTATGTTCATGTATTGACCACTCATTCAAATTGATTATACCATGCAAACCATAAGACATTCCCCCAAATAGTATCTGCGTTAACGTAAACTGCACAAAACAAAAAAGTTTAACATAGAAGCCAATCACACATGCACTAGTAAAAATGCCCACTGCACTCTATTCATGGAATAGGCAAGAACTGCACGAAAATACATCCAATGACTCCAAGAACATATCTGTAATAAATTACATAAATAGATTTTACTATTGGAAATAAGGGCATGTAGACCTACCTGTTGATCCAAAGTCTTTCAGCTAGCAGAAAAAAAGTAATAGTAAAACATATTGGTTAAAGTTTGGGTTAAAGGGATACTATAGGCACCAAAAGGACTTTAACTTAAAAATAAAGCAGTTTTGGTGTGTAGATCATGCTGATGTAGCCTCATAGCTCAATTGTTTTGTCATTTAGGTTACTGTGTATGTTCAAAATACCATACCTCCCAACATTGCTCCTCTGCAAATTGGGATGGTGGGCAGAGTCCTAAAGGGTTGTAGAATACTCCAGTTCGGTTGTCCGTACCCCCTTGTTTGTCTCCCGAATGACTGGTGTGTGGTCCTTTGTTATGCCCCAGTAAACACTGACCTCCCCTAGCTGTTAACCACAAATTAATACCTTCACTTGAGTGGTTTCCCTGGGTGGCTGCAATTCGTCTAACTAAACCCACGTGGTCCAGTGCATGGAGGCCATTTTGTCTCCTGAACGCAGGCAGCGGTACTTGGTCGTCGAAAGCCTGGAACAGTTTTTGGCCTTGTGTCTCTGCGAACCCGGGCAATGATGGTACCACTGCCCATTCAACTTCCTGACCATCTAGACAAACGATGTTCAGGAGATATGGTCTACTGTACAGGTGGAGCACTCACTCCATAACAGCCAGGAGTTCGCACAGGAACTGCCGAAAGCCGACTTGTCATCCTTCCCAATCCTCAAAACTTTTTTTGCATTTAACAACCTCAGTGGAGCAGGGAAGACGAAAGACAACCCCCATGGACCACTTAGGGACAGGGACATCTCACCACCTAACAGGGTGCAGACTGAATAGAGCACACTGATAGACAAGACCAGAATGGTATCAGCGTAGTACAACTAGAAGGACTAAAGTTCACCTGATACAACTCATAACGTATTGATGGGACCTGCGAGTCCACTCTGTACATGGGGCCTGCGAGCCCACACTGTAACATACCTTTACAACAATGCTGGTTTTCCCCTTGCTCTTGTCAGGTGACGGACCTGCGAGTCCAGTCAATGTACTTGATAATTGACCTTTCTTATTCGACACGGAAACAATAAAAATAATATTTACAAAAAAAAAACTTTATTTGAACATAACTTTCGTTCTATCGAACAGAGTGCTTTTTGGATATGTTGTGCACTCGGATCGGGGCTATTTGGGAATATGATTTCTGTGGGGTACCTGGAATCCTGTCATGTATGTTTTGAGGTATGTTAAAAATGTATGAAAGTTTCTGTATTTGAGAGAAAACTGACATCTTAAATTAATCTCAATTATCTTCAAACACAAAGGCTCTTGGAAAAGAAACCCTTGTGGTTTTGATCTAGAAACCGCATTCTAGGGCCAATGCATAAAAAGCCATGTTGCTGGGGAGGAGGTAGGCTGTTTACTTGGCATTTTCTTGTTCCTGATTCTACCCTTTGTGATCCAGCGGAGGAAAGTCCCTGCCAGGGCTAGGGCTCTGGTACAGGGGTGTCACCAGAGATGTGAACAAAACCCAGTTAAAAGACAGTCTAATCCAAAAGGCTCATTATGAAAAAGGGGCAGACTCCCCACTAGACAGGCAGCCTAGCTGGCTGCAAAATTTCAGGACTATGCAGGGAGAGCTGCTGCATGATCCTAGTGTCCACTGTACAGTGCAAAGCACACCTAATGATGCACTTGCACTGTGCTACCTGTGGACAGTTCGGGACAGAGGGGAACTAAACTGCCAGAGACAGCACCCTAAATTCAGGACTGTCCTGCCAAAAGTGGGACACTCAGAAGGCATGAAATAGAGTTCAATAAAGCTGTATCCAAGCTATGCACTACTATTTTGTTTTCCTTTGCTTACTTATTGATGTGGGTTGCTTGGGCTGTTTTTTCTTCTAATGGAGGGACTTAGGGATATACGTATGTATGATCAAGATAAAACATTCTCATTAAAAAACAAATTAAGAAAATCAGTTTTCACAAATAACATAAAACATATAATTGTTTAAAGTAGTAATCAAATAAGAGTAAACATTGTTGTAATGTTAAAAAAACCTAATATAATATACGTAGATAAAATCCTAGTCTGTTAATCATACTTATACTCCATTCCTTGAGTTATATTCTTGTATTTCAGAAACAAACCATGTTTTTGGTATTTCTGATGGGTTTGTTGATTTTTCACACTACTTTAACCCCTTAAAACCGTAGGGCGTACTATTACGCCATATTCTAAGCAGCTCTAAACGCTGCAGGGCGTAATAGTACGCCCTCTCTTTTTTTTTTTTTTACTTACCCGGTCGCCGGCGATCCCACGGGAGTCCCCGTCCTCCTTCAGCCCCCCGGCCATGTGAGAGTGAGGTCCATGTGAGGACCTCACAATCACATGGCTGGGTTAGCTGCCTGGTGCATTGCCAGCAGGGGGACTAACTGTAATGACAGTTAGTCCCCCTGCTGGCTGGAAATAAAATAAATTAAATTAAAATAAGTGTAATATATATATATATACTTAGATCATACTTAGATCATATATATATATATATATATATATATATATATATATATATGATCTAAGTATATATATATACACACATATACATACACAAACATACACTGTCTAGGTGTATTTTACTATTAATATATATATATATATATAATTATATATATATATATATATATATATATATATTAATATCAAATTACACGTAGACTGATACTGATTAAATATATATATAATTATTGTTATATATATATATTTCTATAAAAAAATATGTAAATACGTTAAAAAATAACATTAATTTTTTAAAAAAAATATATAGATGTGTGTTATTTCGTTCTAGCTGTATTGTGATATTAATATATATATATATATATATATATCAAAATACATGTAGAACGAAATAATATATATATATATATATATATCTATATCCAAAAATATATACGTATATATCACTATATATATATATATATATATATATATATACCTATATATAAATGAAAATATTTTTAAAAAATCATATATATATATATATATATATATATATATACATATATATGCATATATGGGTGTAGAAACAATCACACTCCTGGGACTTGGTTGAAGTAGTAAAATTTAGCTTTTATTTATTCCATATAAAATATCAACGTTTCAGCTCCAACATGGAGCTTTCATCAGGACAGGTAACTAATATACATATATTAATTCTACATATATATTTATGTAATATTTTTACATAATTAGGTATCTTAATTAATTACAATTAGTGGCATCTGGCTGACAACCCATGCCGAAAGTATAGGGAATTTAATTTGCTAGCACTATATTTAACCCTATAACTTTCCAAGACACCATAAAACCTGTACATGGGGGGTACTGTTTTACACGTGAGACTTTGCTGAATATAAATATGTGTATTTTATTGTAGTAAAAGCAAACAGTATTATGACATTGACAGTTAAAATGTCATGTAGAACTAAACAAATAACACAATTTCTTATTTTCTCTCATTTATTTCATATAAAATTATGTTTCATAGCTAAATATTTGATATTAAATGAAAGCCCTGTTTCCCCTGAATAAAATGATATATAATAAGGGTGGGTGCATTTAATATGAAAGAAGTGAATTACGGTTGGACAGACATATAGCGCAAATGCCAGATTTTGTTTATGTTTTGTTTTGTTCACAACATGTACATTTGGCTCAGTCCTTAAGGGGTTAAACTTGCGTATTAGTTGTTTTTCTTTTGAACCATATTAGTTTTTGTTTTTATTTCAGATATTAGTGATCGTTCGTATTAATCCATGCTCAAATTAACATGCATTTGTATAAATCACAGTTCTTAATGATTGTTTCTAGATGTTTATAATATTTCATTATATGTGTTGCACATATTATTGCTAGAAAAGCGATATCAATATGGCACATTTTATGTATTGTTCACCTGCTGGAATATTTAATGTGTTTATTACAACATCTTTGTTTGAATTGTCATTTTATGCAGGTCTTTTGAATTTGCTCCTGTAAAGCAGATTGATTCAGAGCTGAATTGTATAAAAAAGAATGCTACTTTATTCAATATATACTTAAAGTCTTCTCTATGTCCTGTCCTGTTGAAGGTTGCTAAGCAACCACCTTGCTAAGCTATTTTGTGTGAGCATTTACTGTGATTTGAAGTTCACTAATATTTATTATTGCAGATTGGAAAATAGCTTTTTTTTTTTTTTTTTGCATGCTGTACAAAAAGTACACATTACACACACCTATGGGATTTGTAATATAAATCAAAGGTTATTTGTTAAAAAATAAAGATGTTTTTAGTAAGTGGAGGCAGAATGGTATTTTTAAAAACAGGATGCTTAGTGTAACTTAAGGCAATAGTAGCCATCTTTGGTAGTTGATACAGTTGATGTGTCATAGTCCACAAAAAAACACGTACTAGCAAATTATTAGGTTTGTAATTGTGCTCTATAACAAACAAGCATTTGGAGATGTCTTCACTGATCAGCCACAACATTGTAACCACTGAAGAACATTGCATGCTGGCCATGACAGAAAGGTGTCAAAACACACAGTAAATCACAGTTGCCTTGCATTCAGACTGCCCAGGATGACCTCTGTTCATCACCTTCAAAAGGGACTTAAGTGTCAGAACTGAATCATGAAGCAATGGAAGAAAGTTGCATGGTCGGATGCATCCCATTTTCTTTTAGAACTGGTGGATGGGCATGTGCGTGTGCATTGTTTACCTGCAGAAGCAATGGAAGCAGGATGAACATGGGAAGCAGGAAGGCAAGCTGGAGCAGTTTTATGCACTGGGCAAAGTTCTGCTGGCAAGCCTTGGGTTCTGGAATTTAGGTGGAAGTTACTTTGATACGTGCCACCTTTTTAGAGATTGTTGCTGACCATGTACACCCCTTCATGGCAATGGTGTGAAAGTGGATAATGCACCATGCACACTGTAAACATTGTATTTAAGGTGGATTGCGCATCTGTGGAGTGCTGGAACAAAAATCCATGGAGACACCACTTCCCATCTTGCAGGAATTTAAGGATCGGCTACTAGTGTGTTGGTGTCAGATACCAAAGGACATGTTCAGCAGTCTTGTGTAGTCCATGCATCAGAGCATCTTTGACAGTACGACGGGGACCTATACATATCACTAAAAAAAAGCTTACAGTCTAGTGGAAGTGGTCTATAAAAACACAATACATCCACATTCACCTCCAAAAAACTTTAATATTTTCAATTTGTTATGCCTCGTAGATCACCCATATAGGAGAGTCTACGTTTTAATATGTTCAAGCTAAGGAATGATATGGAAATCACCCTAACTTCTGAACAATTGATGAAAATTATTACTAATAAATAAAATATATATAAAATGATGTCTCTTATTTTTATATTGAAGAATATAAAAATAATTATAAATGTACTTAAACCTCCGAAAGGGTATCTTTTTTATTTTTGTCTCCTCTAAGGGTTGGGGATGCTCACTTCACACTGGTACAATTATACATATCTGGTGGACCTACCTACATTTTTGCACATTTTGAAAAACAGTCTACAAACTCATGATAAATCTTACTATATACAGTACCCTATCTCATTCTCACAGTACTTTATTATTATCTATTTTCTCAAAAACTATATGCTGCCTTACTACCAATGTTCTCTAATTCTGCTGGAAGCCAAAAACAGTCTAACGTGTGTCCAACAATTCTTGAGAACTATGAGAGATTCTCCCTAAACCAAATATCTGAAAAAAAACTTCTATTAAATCAAACAGAGCATGCAAACTCCCTTATCTAAATATTTTGCATTTGACATGCTTTAATATTTTAGAAACTCCTATTCTATTATTTGTTGAGAGATGCTAATGCTATATTTTCCCCATCCCTTCTTCTTTTATGGTACCTCACATTTAATCTTGTCTTACAACTGTAATCAAAATTTGCAACCACCCAAATGTTCAGTCTTTTAGCTGCTTGCAGCTTGCAATGAACAAATCAAACAAAAGAAGTTGAAATAGCTTAACACGATGAATGCGTCAAGTGGTTTCTCCAAATTCAACTAAAAATGCAACTTATAATGACTTCTCCAGTCTCAAATATTTTCAACGCACTGAAAAAAATCCCTCACAACAGCACAACTATGCAAAACAGATGTTGTTTCAAGTACACCTGATGCAACTGATCAAGGGCTCAATTAGACGCACCAGTTGTGCTTGAGCTGGAACACTTGAAATGCCTGAACTGGCTAGTAGGTTGTTGAGTGTCACATTTGAATGCATGTTAGAAATATGGCCAAAAGAATGGTCCACAAAGTTAAGAGAAGATCATCACCCTCTTTACAAACAAGGAACAGGATACAAAAAAGATGTTCCTAGAGATACTGTTGGAAGCATAGTTTGCAAGTTCACAGTTGAATAAACAGTGGTTGCAACCAGATTTCTGAGAAGGGTGAAAACCTTTGAGTGCCTGCAAAAAACCTGCAGCAAGACTTAGTGGCAACAGGCACTGAACTGAGGTTTCAGTGAGCACAGTAAGGAACATACTAAACACTGAAGAATTCCATGCCAGAACTCCAAGACGTACACCACTACTGACCCAAAAGCACTAGAAAAGTTGGCTCCAAAACGCTCAAAATCATATATATAAGCCACAGACATGTTAAGATTCTGTTCTGTGAAGCAATGAAACAAAACTGGACGTTTTAAGCCCAATGGATCAGCTGTATGTCAGGAGGAAGAATAATGAAGCATATGCTGAACAGTACACTCTGCTTACATTTAAACATGGTGGTGGTTCCGTGATGCTAATGGACTGCTTTGCAATCTCTGGCACCAGAAACCTACAGCGTGTGGATGGCAAGATGAATTCATTGAATTATCAGGAAATCCTAGGAGAAAATAGCATGTCATCTGTGAGGATACTGAAGTGTAGGTGTTCTTGGTCCTTCCAACGAGACAATGATCCCAAGCATACCTCAAATTTCCCCAAAGCTTGGTTGCAAACAAAATCCTGGAACATTCTACAGTTGCCAACAAAGTCACCTGACTTGAACTCTATAGAAAATCTCTGATGGGATTTAAAGAAGGCAATTGCAGCATGATTACCCAAGAATATTACTGAACAGGAGATTCCTCAGGAACATTGCCAGAAGCTGGTGTCTGGCTATACATCTTGTTTGCTGCAGATCATAACAGCAAAAGGGTGCTCTACTAAGTACTAAAGAAGCAATGAATGTCTATAAATTTTGACAATAAACCTGATTTTTAGTGTGGGCTGAATAATTTTAAATACCACTGTATATTGTGTCACAACACAAAAATAGAAGGTAATAAAGATATCAGGGTACAAATAATGAATCTGGTAAACATAAGTAGAGACAAAAAAATAAATGGAAGGCAGCAATAATGGGAAGTATCTAAATTCCATTATTTGCAGATGTATATACTCTCTATACAGTAATTTGATATGGAACACAGTTTCTAAAGCAACTGCTGATAATTCCATTAAGATACCTTTACCATAATCAATGGATGTTGTGATGGTTCTTCCGACTGGTTGCTTATAGATATTACTTTACTGAGAGGGTAGTGGATGCATGGAATAGACATCCAGCTGAAGTGGTAGAGGTTAACACAGTAAAGGCGTTCAAGCATGCATGGGATAGGCATAAGGCTATCCTAACTATAAGATAAGGCCAGGGACTAATGAAAGTATTTAGAAAACTGGGCAGACTAGATGGGCCGAATGGTTCTTATCTGCCGTCACATTCTATGTTTCTATGTTTCTATGTTACATGACGTTACTGGCAGTATTCCAGAAATGGATAAGATGTGTGCTGGTCACCAATGGTGACACTATAGCTAATACATTCAATATGTTCAAGCAATTAAAATAAAACATTTAAAACTAAAAATAATAATAATACATTTAGAGATTCAGCATTTGCTACAAAATTACACAATTGTAGTAAGCTTCTAGTAAGCTCTGCGAAGACTGCCAATCACATCCAGCTAAATTATTAAAGTATTACCCTTAAAGTCAAACTCAACACAGGAAATACATTTTAGCACTCAATAGCAGTTCCATTACAAGAATAAAATAGCTGCTACGGCTGTTAGCAGGCACAGTTCGGTTCCTATAAACTTACCAAATTTCTGGAGCTAATAATATGTGTATATTTCATCAGAAACATCGTTTTTTTTAGGCAAAATTTAAATGTATGTTTAGAGGCCATATCTGACACCATTCGGGTTCAGCCTCACGCAACCCCAACCTCAGAGGCCTTTTAGGAGGTGACCACAGGAAAAGCAGAACATCAAAGAGGTTTTGGATAGTAATGTCACTTTAATTATAATTTTCATATGATATAGAACATATATATTATATTCATTGCAGGTATATACATCTAAACACTATTACTTTAATTGTTTTGTTGTGACATTGCATTTTTTTTAATTGTGATTTTTATCACATTATTATTATTATTATTATGATATTTATAGAGCACCGTCAAATTCCGCAGCGCTTTACAATGGGTGGACGAACAGACATGTAGTTGTAACCAGACAAGTTGGACACACAGGAACAGAGGGGTTGAGGGCCCTGCTCAATGAGCTTACATGCTAGAGGGAGTGGGGTAAAATGACACAAAAAGGTAAGGATAGTATTAGACTAGTGACTAGTGTTTACGTTTTGTTTTGATCACAACTTGTACATTTGGCTGCGGTCTTAAGGGGTTAACAATGTAGAATTTCTTTATTATGACATGTGCCTTGTACGCAACCAGCCACATTAAATGAAGAAATAAATAGTACATTAAACAATTAAGTTTATTTTTGCAGATTTTATTGCTTGAAATAGAATTGAGTCCATAATATGTTATTGAATTGGATTTCTTTAAAATCTTGAATCAAAACAAATCACTACATTCTTGTTAGCTTAGTAGAATCTCCACTATCTCAGAAGGGACAATTCATCTTTAAAAATACATGCTATATATCTTTTTATGTTAGCTGTTAGTATAAATCTAAAAATAAATACAATAGATTGGATATTCCATCCTAATATCAGAGACAGTGTGATATCTCTATATGCAATTCAATTCCACAAAGTAGAACAAGAAAAAGACATAGCAGAGTGTAATCTTGAGAAATAACTCAAAAATAACTGTTTGATTCAGTTGTTTGTCTGCATTATTTGTTCTCCAGCAATTTCTTGGACTTGATAGGTATTAAAACTTGACTATTTTCTCAAGGATATTGGAGTTTGAGGTAACACACAATTTAAATCTGACAACATTTCTTTTTTATCATCGGGTTTTCTAGATTTTTTTTATTTTTTATATATTCATCTTTTTCTTTTGTTTGTTATGTATTTTTTATTATTGTAACTGTTTTGGAGGACTCTTGTCTCTTATTTTTTGCAGATTATTGCAATAATAAGATATCACAGGAGTTTCTTATTAAAACAAAAAAAAGTTTAGTGTGTGAACTAATAAAATATATAATTTGAAAAGAAAAGGACGAACAATGCATACCTTAACTATCTAGGGCAGCAGAGAGCAAGTCCGTTGTGGTTAAAAGTCTAAGAATGGGCTGCTAATGCAGTTGATTGTTATACTGCAGTTCATATGGGACTTGCCTTTGTGACCTGCTCTTTCATGGAATTAGTATGAGAATTGATCTTAGGAAACTTGGTCTGGGTATGCGGAAATATTGTTTGGAAAAAGAGAGGCTTTATATTTTCTGCTCTTTATTTTATTACAGATAATTTTTGTACTTTAGGGAAATAATGACTTATCAGTTGTTATACATCTTAACAGTACATAACTTTTGACATATTATATTTTCTATTCAGCAGAGTATTATACACTAGAATGGTCCACATTTTTTATGTTCAGGTTTATTGATGGGTCAATAGAATTGCAGAGTGTATTACCTAATATTTGAACCATATGAAACCCTGTTGACCTTTATCTGGACTGAAATGATGCTTGTGCAATTTCTGCATGCTCGCTGAAATGTAGAAGGGAATGGGAGAGAAACGTTGTCCACTAATAGGTCTCTTAGCAAATTCTGCTGACTTTACTTCATGCACTGCCACTAGACACTAATTTGTTACACCATTTATTGAGGAAGGTAAAATACATTTTCTAAACTTTGTGCCAGCAAGCTTTTGGAGAAGGTACAGGAAAAAAATATGATTCAACATGGAGATTAAGTTCAAATTGAACTGCAGTTCTGAAAATTTGGGATGATTGGATGATCAGTAAGTTTCTGATTTACAAGCAGACACCTGCCAGAATATCAGGGGAACTGACTCACGGAATCCTTAATGTTTTCATTCCTGATTTAGAGTGTCAGGAGTTTTTGTCTAAAACCCAGAATGCAGTGACACTAAGGTAATAATGAAAACAGAATAAAGCCAGAGACAAACAATCCAGAAAGGACAAGTCAAAAGAAGGGTCAGGACAGTTCATGAAATAGGTCAGGAATCCAGGCAGCAAGGTTCAAAATCGGTGAAACAAACCAAAGTTCAGTTATGCAGGTACATAAACAGGAAGTAGCCAAGTTTTCACCGAAAACAGCACAGAACAACTGAGCAATAATTTCTCAGATGTTTTATGTTTAAATATGGCCCATATCTGAAGCTACACCCTGTCTGACACTGCTCCGTACTGTCACTTTTATGTGGAGGCTATCAGGGAGCTTGGGTTGCCTGGGGAACCAAGGGAGAGTGTCCTGTCTTTAGCCAAACTCACTGGGCTGTCTTGCGGCTTACATTAAGCATGTACATCTTCCTGGCATCTTGTGTTGCCCGGGAGGCATGAGGCATATTGGGTTGTAGGACGCAGGCTGGCCCTTGTCATACGTGTGAGTGTGTTTGAGCAACCGCAGCTTGTAGGTGCTGGCTGAGCAGCAAGGGAGCAGATGGAAGTCTTGACATGCCTTTCCTGACAACAGAAAAAAAAGGGGATGGAATGGATAAGAGGCTGTTTTTTTATTTTTAATGAGGCAAATAAGCAGCTTAGTTTTCCATGATGAATTAAGAGGTCTTTCCATTCACGCAGGCTGGATCATATGTCCAATTAAAAGGTTGAGAACAAAACATGATTGATGATTAAGACACTAAATGCTGATTGTATTCATAGATCAAATGACAACTGACAGACCAGCAGTGTGTTGCAGTGGGAGAGATGGACACTTCCCCAAACACTGCAATCACCCTAAAACTGCAAGTTTTTGTGAATAAAACACATTAATATAAACTTGATAAGAACTGATTGAGCAGGTGGTGTATATCTTTAAAAATACAAAAATATACACAATAGTGCAAAAACGTATATAGAATTAATTTGTATTGTGTGACAAGGAAACACTCATATATTTAAGATCTTTAAACCTAGCTCTAGTGTGAACAGCAATATTGTTCTTTTAGGCAACTCTTTCCCTTCTTAGTGGAACTCTTATTCTTGACCAATCATGTGTGATGGCACAAAATAATAAATGTATAGAGTAGTATTGCAATAGAACCTTGTAGATAAATCATGGTAAGTAATATACTCACAAAATATGAGCCTGGATAATGCTTAGTAGCAGCACACTGAGTGGTATGGGATCCCCCTACCTCTTTATAGATTGCAGGAACCGGATGCCAAAAATAAAATACCGTATATACTCGAGTATAAGCCGACCCGAATATAAGCCGAGGCCCCTAATTTTACCCCAAAAAACTGGGAAAACTTATTGACTCGAGTATAAGACTAGGGTGAGAAATGCAGCAGCTACTGGTAAATTTCTAAATAAAATTAGATCCTAAAAAAAATATATTAATTGAATATTTATTTACAGTGTGTGTATAATGAATGCAGTGTGTGTGTATGAATGCAGTGTGAGTGTATGAGTGCAGTGTGAGTGTATGAGTGCAGTGTGAGTGTATGAGTGCAGCGTGTGTGTATGAATGCAGCGTGAGTGTATGAATGCAGCGTGAGTGTATGGATGCAGTGTGAGTGTATATGAATGCAGCATGTGTGTATGAATGCAGTGTGAGTGTATATGAATGCAGTGTGAGTGTATATGAATGCAGTGCGAGTGTATATGAATGCAGTGTGAGTGTATGAGTGCAGTGTGTGTGTATGAGTGCAGTGTGTGTGTATGAATGCAGTGTGTATGAGTGCAGTGTGTGTGTGTGTGTGTGTGTGTGTTGCAGAGCCTTGGTGGAGGGTGGGCAATTTTTTATTTTTTTATTTTAATTTTTTTTTATTATTATTTATTACTTTTATTTATTTAATTTAATTATTATTATTATTGTATTATTATTTATTATTTAATTATTATAATTTTTTTATTATTACTAATTTTTTTTTTCGGCCCCCCTCCCTGCTTGATACATGGCAGGGAGGTGGGCTCTCCTTCCCTGGTGGTCCAGCATTGGCAGTTCAGTGGGGGGGAGACGGGGGCTGGCAGAGCTGTAACTTACCTGTCCTGCAGCTCCTGTCAGCTCTCTCCTCCTCCGCGCCGTCCGTGCAGCTCCCTCTGTCAGCTCCCAGTGTAAGTCTCGCGAGAGCCGCGGCTCTCGCGAGATTTACACTGGGAGCTGACCGAGGTGCTGAACGGACGGCGCGGAGGAGGAGAGAGCTGACAGGAGCTGCAGGACAGGTAAGTAACGCTCTCTGCAGCCCCCACAGCCCCAGTCTGTATTATGGCAATGCAAATTGCCATAATACAGACTATTGACTCGAGTATAAGCCGAGTTGGGTTTTTTTAGCACAAAAAATGTGCTAAAAAACTCGTCTTATACTCGAGTATATACGGTACCCAATCAAATTTATTGATATGATGTAAAATATTCAATATATAAAATCAATATAATAAATACAACAGGGGCAGGGCCGAACCGCTGAGCTGAGCAGCAGCAACCCTTGCCAGCTCCTGCGACCAGCACCTAAAAAAGCGTGAAAACCCAACTGAAACGGCACCTGAGAGCAAGACTGAGACCACCAAGCATGGGGGGAAATCGGGACAACCAATATGATACTTTACAAGCAACGACCGACCCGACCTAAGCTCCACACGCCGGTGAGTCCTACTTACTTGGCGGCCGCGGGAGAGGCGGCCGACCTCCTGCCGCCGAGAACAAAGGGAACACAGACTCGGAGACCCCGTTCCCCCCCTTCTGGAACGGCGGGGGATATCCCAGTCCTACCTCATGAGACTGCAAATGAGACAAGGTGGGCACACTCGACTAAACGACAAAATAGCCCCAGGAGAAGGCTAATATAATAAATGCTGGGTGCTCACCCACATAAGGCTCTATCCCCTGAAGAACCCAAAATACTAAACAATGTGAATAGAGTAAGGAGCACAACCATAAATCTTTATATATATGAAAAAATCTTTATTAAATGGGTATATACTAAAGGTCTGTCTCTTTAAATTTTGTCAACAAAGATACAAAGTCATGCTATTATAAAGCATTTATCAGAAAACAATTCTAGACATATATAAACGCGCAATGCGTGATATATAGATAAAAGGAATATCATGCAAACAGACCAATGTAATGCTAGTATAATCAAAACCCAAACATATAAAAAATGCTAAAAACCATACCAAGTTCAGTGAGAAGCAGGGACAGAGTCAGTCAAAAAAAAACAATGTTTCGGCTGAAAAGCCTTTATCAAGGGAGCCTCATGAGACTAACTGGCCACGCAAGGCCCAAGCAACAAGACCACGAAGTCCAGGGGCCGCGGGCGGAACCCACATAATGGCGGTCGGCCCGCACTCCAATACCGTGTCCACGATCCAGAAGGAAACAGAGCTAAGGTGCGACCGCATATTTAGGGCAATCTGGGAGAAGCTAGAGGCTCTACTGCTGCCCCTGCAAGCGAAATCTTATCAGGGAAGACTGCTGCAGGGAATGAAGCATAAGGGCAAAGCGACACTAGCAATATGGACACTTACAAAGGTAAAGCCTACTATCCTCACTTAACGGATTGATGCTCTGGTGCCCTTCTTCTCAGGACATCTCTTTTTTGCTTCCCACGCTCACCTTGCTATATGGTGAAAACCAGAACCCACCACAGTTTAGACCCTCGTGTTTAAGCTGCAGGAACAATGCCCGACTTGCTACACCCTCACCCTTCTTGACTATCGGAACTGTACCTGTCAGACATGGGTCAGAAGGATGCCACTCTGCAGCCTGCCAGCCACAAGGGACTAGGGCCATATCAAACAGTGGTATCTTCCCTGTGTTCTAAATTGGCAATCAGTGATATCTTCTCAATGTCTAATATTGGCAATCAGTGATTTCCTTCATGTGTTCTATACTGGCAAGCAACTAAATTTTTTAATTTTGTATTTTTCATATTTTTATATTAACGTCCAGTGATATCTTTTATATGTGCTACATTGACAACCAGTGATATCTTGCAAATGTCTTCTACTGGCAACCAGTGATATTTTTCACATGTTTTATAATGGCAACTGGTGAGGCCTTGATATTGGTCACCAGCATAATTTTTACTTAGTACAGCACCACCTTCAGCCACAATCTAACCTGTGTTTACCTATCGCTGCACGTTTAAGTCTATTACTATAACGTTCTGCTGTTATTCCTGCCAAGAACTACTCTGAGTGTAGACCTAGCCAGTGGTAGAGCATAGTGTACGATGGGTGTGTTGCTGATGTAATCTCTCAGCAAGCATTTGCCTAGTTTATAAGCCTGTTATTCAATCTCATCAGGGGCGGACTGACCGGTCGGGCACTTCAGACATGGTCCGAGGGCCCGGCCGGGAGGGGGGCCCGCCATCAGGGGGCCCGGCCGCCCCTTTAAATGCTGCAGCCGCCTGAGCGCTCTCTTAAGAGCCTCAGATGGCTGCAGCTTCTCACCTCCCCTCCCCTCCCCTGTAGATGTGTGGTCCGCGGTGCCTGGCCGGAGTAATAGGAAGGTGCTCAGTGTGCACCTTCCGGTCAGTCCGGCCGGGTACAGGAAACAGAAACTCCTGTTCCGCGTGGAACAGGAGTTTCTGTTTCCTGTACCTGGCCGGACTGACAGGAAGGTGCACACTCAGTGTGCACCTTCCTATCACACCGGCTGGGCATCGCGGACCGCACAGCAGCTCGGCCACGCTACAGGGGAGGGGGTAAAAAGAGAGTGGGGGGGGTTAAAAAGAGAGTGGGAGGGGGGGTTAAAAAGAGAGTGGGGGGGTTAAAAAGAGAGTGGGGTGGGGGGGTTAAAAAGAGAGTGGGGGGGTTAAAAAGAGAGTGGGAGGAGGGCGGGTTAAAAAGAGAGTGGGAGGGGGGGTTAAAAAGAGAGTGGGAGGGGGGTTAAAAGAGAGTGGGGGGGTTAAAAAGAGAGTGGGAGGGGGGTAAAAAGAGAGAGGGGGTGTAAAAAGAGAGAGGGAAGGGGGTAAAGAGGGAGGGGGGTAAAAAGAGAGAGGGAGGGGTAAAGAGGGAGGGGGTAAAAAGAGAGAGGGAGGGGGGTAAAAAGAGAGAGGGAGGGGGTAAAGAGGGAGGGGGTAAAAAGAGAGAGGGAGGGGGGTAAAAATAGAGAGGGAGGGGGGTAAAAAGAGAGAGGGGGTAAAAATAGAGAGGTAGGGGGGTAAGAAGAGAGAGAAGAGAGGGAGGGTGGGTAAGAAGAGGGGGGGTAAGAAGAGAGAGGCATGGGGGTAAAAAGAGAGGGAGGGGGAGTAAGAAGAGAGGGAGGGGGAGCAAGAAGAGTGGGGAGGGGGGTAAGAAGAGAGGGGGGAGTAAGAAGGGGGTAAGAAGAGGGGAGAGAAGAGTAAGAAGAAGGGGAGTAAGAAGAGAGGGGGGAGTAAGAAGAGAGGGAGGGGGGAGTAAGAAGAGGGGGAGGGGGGTAAGAAGAGAGGGGGGAGTAAGAAGGGGGTAAGAAGAGGGGGAGGGGGGAGTAAGAAGAGGGGGAGGGGGGAGTAAAAAGAGGAAGGGGGAGTAAGAAGAGTGGGGAGTGGGGTAAGAAGAGGGGGTAAGAAGAGGGGGAGGGGGTAAGAAGAGGGGGGTAAGAAAAGGGGGAGGGGGAGTAAGAAGAGGGAGGAGTTAGAAGAGGTGGGAGTAAGAAGAGGGGGAGGGGGGAGTAAGAAGAGGGGGAGAGTAAGAAGGGGGGTAAGAAGAGAGTGAGTAAGAAGAGGGTGGGAGTAAGAAGGGGGTAAGAAAGGGGGCAGGGGGGGTAAGAAGAGGGGGAGGGGGGAGTAAGAGGAGGGCCCCCTCCCCTGTCCGCAGGCACCGTGCGGGCAGCCGGCAGGGGAGGGAGGAAGAGAGGACCCGGGAGCTCAGCCTGCAGTTCCTCTGGGCCCTTCTTGCGCGAGCACAGATCGTTGCCGTGGTTACCACGGCAACGTTACGGCTCTTGCGAGAGTAAACTCTAGCCCTGGAGCTACGGGCTAGAGTTCACTCTCAACACTGTGACCACCAGGGATTCCTGGTGGTCGCAGTGGTGAGAGTGAACTCTAGCCCCATAAACACACTGCCCCCACACAGCATACACATTCACACACTGCCCCCACACACACCATACACATTTACACACATTGCCTCACACACATACATACACTGCCCACCCATACACACACAGCCCCCCAAACTAACATTGCCACACACATACACAGCCCCCTCATACACACATTGCCCCACACACCCTACACATTCACACACTACACCCACTCACACACACTGAACCTTTCACACACACTGCACCCCTTACACATTGCACCACTGCTCCTATACCCTACTACAGCCTCATATCCCAGCAGACCCCAGGTAAGTTGTAAAACTGTTCTTAAACGGTTTGACTACTTACACTGAGAGGGGGGCCTGGCCCTCCTGGCACCATAACGACTACACAGAGCAGTAGTGGTTATTGTGCATGGATTATTTCTTTAAATAATCTACAAGTGCCCCAGTAGCCAGCAAGCCAGCCAGCCCACAGGCCGGCCAGCCAGCCAGCCAGCCAGCCCACAGGCTGGCCAGTAGCCAGCCAGCCAGCCCACAGGCCACCAGTTAGGCTTACAGCCAGCAAGCCACAGCCTGCCAGCCAGCAAGCCACAGCCAGCAAGCCACAGCCTGCCAGCCGCAGCCAGCAAGCCCACAGCCTGCCAGTCGCAGCCAGCAAGCCCACAGCCTGCCGGCAGTAGCCAGCAAGCCCACAGCCTGCCAGCCGCAGCCAGTAAGCCCACAGCCTGCCAGCCGCAGCCAGTAAGCCCACAGCCTTCCAGCAAGCACACAGACTGCCAGCCAGCAACAGTAATTAAGGTAAGAGGTGCCAACTTGGCCTAGGTATCAGCAAGCTATGTTGTGTTGCTATATTGTGAATAGGAACCAGAGTGTTGGAGACCCCCCTCCAGGCCCCATTAGACTCCATTGTAGTCTCTAATGGGACCTGGAGGAAATTCTTTCTAACACACTCTCTAAAGGATACTGAGATAGCTATCTGGGGATATGTTGCATGTCTGTATTTTATGTAATAAATGTAACCTTGTGTATTTTATTGTATTTTACTGTCTTTTTACTGCCATGTGCTTAATGGAGTTTTGCCTCTGTCCTTTGAGATAATTAGATTACTTCCCAATTATCTCCAGGATAGAAGACTCTGTGGAACTGGTTTTGGGCAGAAAAGCCATGCTTCATTTGGTCGCAAAGGACTACGATCTATCTTTTGAACCACTGGACCAATTTGTATGATTTGTATTTGGAGTATGCTGATTCTGAAAATGTAAGTTTTATGTGAATGTGATGCATACTTTTAAAGTTATGAATAATGTGGAAAAACTGTATTTCTCTGTCTGTGATAATTACATTACCCATTGTGTAAGGTAATTGTATCACAGGCAGAGGGGAGGATTTTGTGTGGGAGTGTCTGAGTGTATTGTACGTGTTTATTGGTTGTTTTCCAAAACCCTGTGGGTGGTACTAATGTGTATATAAGAACAATAAACCCACAGCTCTGTCTGTTTACTGCTTGACCCTCAACACAGAGCTTTGTCTCGTTCTTGGGGGGATTTACTGTATGCTGTTAGAGACTGATTGCCAGGAGTGTAAGCCGCTTAGGTGCTTTTCCTGTTCGTCTGCTAGCAGCTATTTGTGAGGTTCCAGTTCGGGAGTTTGGAATGCTATTTTGTATGCAGTTCGGGAGTTTGGAGCATTCCCTTGTATTCAGTTCGGGAGGTTGGTGTTCTACAGTAGCTGTGCCTGTATCTCTGGAAGGGGAAGATCTACTAAATGGCTACTAACCCCTTTTATGGCCTGTAGATACTGCAGATGTCCCCATGCATTCAACTATATCTCTGTGCTTTGTATGCTTGTTTAAAAATGTACGCATATTCACACAAACGGAATAGCACATATAATTCACACAATAATTTGTACCCATTTAGTATTAAGTGGAATACTATGTATGTCCTGATAGGAACTTGTCCTCAACAGATTAAAGTGGATAAGAACTTTAAAACTTTTTTTTGGAATTACACTTTTTTTTGGAGTTACACTTACTTCAAATACTTGTTACTGCAAAATATTTTTCTCCCCTTTTCTAGTTTAGAATTTTAAAACCATCTGCCTTAAATGTCTACATCACTACTGAGAAGGTCATTTTTATATCTCAGTTTGAACATCTCCAATACATTTTCCACATAACATGAAGATGTTTCTTCTGTTCAAAGATTCCCTGCTGAGGGAATGATTGTTGACCCCTATTGAAACATTGCCAACGATTACGATTACTCATAAAACAGTAAATGTGTTTCAGAGTCACAGTTACATGATTATGTGTCTTAAAGCTGCAATCCCTTCCAAAAATGTATTCTGAAATTGCTCTCTAAGTTGAAGTCTATGATATCTTTACACGTATAAAGAAAAAGTCATGAATTGCAACACAGCTTTAAAAACAAACTCAACAAAGGCTAGATAACTGTTTGCCTCCTGTAAAATTAGATCAGCTTAGTGCTGAAAAAGCTAAAAGGGTGACTGAATTAATTTATAGAAAAGTCATTATTTTTCTTCAACTATACTGACTTTTAGGAATTAAAAAAAAAAAATCACTCTAGCTTCTGTGTTTGCAGAATTTGAGTAAATACATTTAACCTTCAACAAGACACTACAGGCCGGGACAGATTTAACCTTTCTGTTGTTCCAAAGCCAGTTCCTCAAAGCGCCTTAGCTCTTCATATATACATACATGCAAAGTTCTCTGTATGTGATTAGATGGGTGAATGCGATTATTTTGAAAAATTATTACATGGTGAATATGACTAGGTTGGTGGTTGGATGGCAATATGTGACAGGGTGGATGGGTAGAAGACATGTTATGTGGACGAGTGTACGAATGTGATAGATTGAGTAGATACAACTGGGAGGTGAGGTGAGGGTGTGTAGGACAATATAGAGTATGTGGCTGGTTGGGTGGTAGAATGGCAATTTGTGACTAGATGGAAGTAGGTAAATTGTGTGTGAATGTGTCAGAATAGTTGGAGTAAATGAACAATTGATCGGTTTAAGTAATAAGGTTGGAGGCAAGTAATTATAAGTGAGTTGAGGGTATTTTACAAGGTGGATGGGTGTAAGTGACTACTGGTGAGCTGTGTGTAGGTGAATGGAGGTGTGTATATAAGTGACTGTTAAGTGAGGTAGGTGTGACAGGGTGTGTATGTGTTACAATGATTTGGAGGTGAGTTGGCCATTTTTTAACAGCCTGGAGTGCATTAAAGTAAAGTGAACATTTCTAAAGGGAAATCATAACACTAAACACGTAATTAGAATTGGTTTTATTGCAAAGACCCTATCCTTCTTTTTTCTGGAAATGGACATTTTGAAGGTTTTGTGTTGTGCATCACCACACATAGCATGATGATGAACATGCCTAGAAGTATCTGATTGGTGGAGAGCGCCCTGCATCGCTAATACTATGTTTAACTTTTTTTTCAGGTTAAAAATAAATATATGAATGCACACATTGATATTTGAGTGTAGTATCACTGTGTTTGCAAATATAGGGGTACATTTGTCTGGAGTCATAGTGTGTGCTCTGAATGCAGGGTGTACTTGTGCAAAGTGCTAGTGTGTGAATGCAGTGGTATAGTTTGCAAAGTTCTAGTGTCTGCATGAAGGGTTGTATTTGTGAGAAGGGTTAGAGCGCATGTATGCAGGTGTGTGTTTGTGTGTTGTGTTTCGAATCTCTTACTGCTCCTTTTTATCTCCCTCCACCCAATTCTATTGACTTAACAGAAGAAAGTGCAGAGCAGTCCATAGGGTAGGGATCAGAGAAAATCAGAGCAGAGAATAGAGCAGAGCAGAAAGCAGAACAGGGCAGAAGAAAGAGTAGGGCAGAGTAGAGGGCTAAGCAGGGAACAGCAGGCTTGGAAGAGCAGGGTACAGGTGTTGAGACTGGTCTACTTTCAGCTTAAACTGTGTATAGCTAGGGTTAATGCCTGCTGTGCTACAAGGGACTGGGCTTGGAGGGACAGTCACTGTACTCTGACCAAATCACCTCATAGCTTCATCATTTAAATTATTTCAGAAGTACAGCCACAGCTACTTTGAAGAGAACCTGATGTCAGACCCCTGTTCCCCGAGCCTGCACTAAACAGCTGTCTGGGATTGCTGGTTTCAGGGATCAGAGAGATTCCAAAGATCTCTCACCAGGGCTCAATTTCCTTTTTTTACAAATGGCAAGAATGAGGTTGCTAACAATGTCACTAACGTATAACATAAAATTAACAGTGCCATGACCACTCTCCTGTGTGCCTCCCCAAGGTCATGGCCATGGCCATGATGGCATTATGGGAAATTCAGCCTTGACTGCAAGTGAACTACAACTAAAAACATTTTCACATCTCATCCTTTATAGGCAAATATATAGCCTTCCATACCTCAGAAATATTCCACTTTTGTTGGGACAGTCACGATTTTGAGGTGCTGTCCACTGTCTCGCTTAGTTATAGAAACATAGAAACCTAGAATATGATGGCAGATAAGAACCATTCGGCCCATCTAGTCTGCCCAATTTGGTCATGGTCCTGACAGCTGGGGGACAGCCAGGCTGCATGTCCACTGGTGGGCCTGCACATTGTTTGTACTAATGTGCCCCTTTTTGAACAAAACCACCCCTTTCCCAGGTAGCCCACCCATTGTGGGCATCAATAGGGACATTGCTCATGTCATTGGTGATACCCCTCAGGGAGGTATGGCATTCTGAGATTCATGGTGCACAAGCCCTTTAAGTACTAGTGTATATTGCCAGGCCTGTATAGTTAGGGTAGATGTAGGTTTCCTCTTATGTAGAGGGGTAGAGGGTTTATTTGTAGTTTTTCCCTGCAGTTATTTGTTTAACTGGCACCACTTTTATATAGTCTTTTAAACATTGCCATTTTAGCCACTGACAATAAAAGGAATTATAGGATTTGAGAGATTAGACATTGGGTTTAGAGGGTAGGATTGACTATTAAAGGCTGCATGTGGAAGGCCTTTGTGAACCTACTTCAAACACATTCTATTCTCAGCTACATCTAAAAAGTAATGACAACATGGCGGTACCCATATGGCTATACCACAATTACAACTCCAAAACACTGTTAACCTAGTTAACTCAGGAGATCCTGTTTTCAGAATTCTGACTGGTTCAATTCAGGTTTATTTCAATTATAGGTAGTTTAATTGACTTCTAGTTCACATCCTTCAAAAATTAAACTGCCAGGAGATGACCCATATAAAGTAGCTGGTACAGACCTGTCTTGTAAGTAAGAAAAATGAACAAGCATGAAATATAAATATATCAAGGATATTTTCAGCAGTTTTGAAGATATTTCCTTTCCCAGTCACATTGTCTTAAGAAGACAAGTAAAATATATCTATGGATACGTTTGGGAATGGGACAAATATTTGAAATATCTAACTTCTACAGAATAAATGAAATAAATAAAAAATGCATGTGTATAGATTCTATAAATATGGCAGTAACGTTCCTCTCAGAAGTGATCTATGAGTAACATTTATTTGACACCTTTAAAGGAACACTCTAAACACTATAACCACTTTAACTGATGCTCTAAGGTAATAATACACTTTTCCAAAGCTGGTATGCATTGGTATGCTAATGCAGAAAATGAACTTCTTTGGAACACATGATGCTGGCATTACAACTATATTTGAAGATGTTGTTGTCATGTTGCTGTATAGAACTGTGCCTTCCTCTAGTACACTCAGAACACAAAGTCTAAATCTTGCATTTATCATTGTTTTGTATTAGTAGAACATGGTCTTACAGTTATGATAACCAAAAATGTTAAAAGAAAGAGAGAGTATTGTTCAGTGCAAAAAATACACATCCCAGACAGCAGATAGCTGTTTCCTATGGAGTCCAGATAGGAAGAGATTGAAGTTCAAAATGAAGCTAGGGAAAAGATTGTCTATTCAAAATCTGACTTAGTATTTTTTTTTATGTTTTTTATTATTTTTAAATATACAATAATAAAAATGAACCTATTGAACTATATAACAGTCAAAATTGTATCAATAAAATTGAACATGCATTGTGTTATGTATAGTAAGAATTGACAATAATAATATTGTATACATCAATAAACATAATAATAATTAACATGTAACAGGGATAAAATGAATACAAAGGGGAGGGGGGGGGGGAGTTTATATATGTTTGTATGTCCACAATGTACCAGTGAAGAGATAGTCTCAAAGAAAAATAAATAAATAAAAAAAAAAGTAAAAATAAATGTATAGGTATTAAAAGGAGAATTGGTATGTATTGGTACATTATTATTATATTTATATAGTGCCAACAAAGTCTGTAGAGCTTTACAATGGGTGAACTAACAAACATGTAATTGTAACGAGACGTTTGACGCACAGAAACAGAGGGGTTGAGGGCCCTGCTAAATGAGCTTACATGCTAGAGGGAGTAGGGTAAAGTGACACAAAAGCTAAAGGAAGTATTAGGGTAGAATAGTATACAATGAAGACTTATTGAGGGTTTTTTTGTGGAGCCTTTGACAGTTTAATTGATTTGCTTTTGTAAAAGGGTGAGTTTTTAATGATTTTTGTAGGAGTGGAGAGGGTGAGCGTCTAATGGAAAAGGGAAGGGAATTCCACAGGAACGGTGCAGCCCTAAAGAAGTTTTGAATGCGAGCATCAGAGGTGGGAGTACGAACAGAGGATAGACGCAGGTCTTCGGCACAGCGTAGGGTCCTAGACGGGACATGGTTGTATATTAGGGAGCATAGATAGGTGGGAGTAGCATTATGCAGGGATTTGAAAGCAAGAACCAGAATTTTTTATTGAGCCCTATACCTTACGGGAAGCCAATGCAGGGACATATACCGAATGCAAAGCAGCATAAATGATAAAATAGGTCCTAGTGGTAAAATATATATATATATATATATATATATATATATATATATTAAGATATTTATATTCAGTTAGGTGGAAGCATGGTTCAGTTTGTATTAACTCCTCATTGCATTTTGAAATTTCTGACCAGGATTTGATATTTAGAAAATTGGATCTATCAAATCTAAAAAAGACTTCTATTTCAAAACCTGGTCAAAAGAGAACCATCTCTCTATGTTATGCTTTTTTCACGGGTGAGAAAGGCCCAAAACTAATATATATATATATATATATATATATACACATACATGTTTATATATTGTGTTTATTGTGTTTATCACTGTGTTTGCTTAATAAAGCAGCAGTTTGAATTTACTTTATCAAGTGCTCTCTACTAGGTATATATATTTTGGTTGGAGATTGTGCACCAGAGCACAAAAAGACCGGGAACATCGAGTGCTGGGACCTGGAAATAAATATATATATATATATATATATATATATATATATGTTTATCTTTTTTTTTTTTGCATGGCAAAGAATTAAGGATATATATATCTCCTTAATTTGTGTTAATACTCAAGCTCAATATCACCTTAATTTGCATTTCTGTCCACACTGTGACAAAGTACCTTGATCCTGATGAAGTTCCAGTGTGAAGTGTAACTACGATCTTTTTGGATTACATTTGGAATAAATAAATATCATTTATGGAAAGACCTTGAGAAATATTTAAATGTTTCAGATATACTCAAATAAATAAGGAACAACCTATAACTTTTAGCTTTATTGTACATGCCATATATCCTGCTCAATATCTTTATTAAAGTTAATATGCTTTATTTGGCACTGTTTATCACCCCTCCCCTCCATGCAAATTAATTTTTCTTACTTACCTGGAATCAAGTGCTGGGTGAAGCTACCAGCACTGCCTTCCTCACCTCTTCCGACATCACCAAAGACCTAGTAGAGAAGCTTTCAATTTGTGCTTGAGCTGCTAAGTGGTGGGAGGGAGTGGGGAGGGGATTGATAGAGAAAAATAATGATATTGGCTATGGATAGAGTAACCCTTTAACCCCTTAAGACCAGAGGGCGTACTATTACGTCCTTTTTAAAGTGGCTCTAAACGCGCAGGGCGTAATAGTACGCCCTCTGTTTTTTTTTCACTTACCCGGTTGCCGGCGATCCCACGGCGGTGATCGCGGTTGGAGGGACTCCCAGGGAGCCCCCCGTGGCACGTCTGCCCTCTTTAGCCCCCCCGGGCCATGTGAGAGTGAGGTCCTTGCGAGGACCTCACAATCACATGGCCGGGATAGCTGGCTGGTGCAATGCCAGCAGGGGGACTAACTGTAATGACAGTTAGTCCCCCTGCTGGCTGAAAATCAAATTAAAATAAGTTAAATAAGTAAAAAAAAAATATATATATACTTAGATCATATATATATATATTATATATAAATGATCAAAGTATATATATATATATATACACAGAAAAAAGGAGAAAGTTCTTGCACTCACGCTATAGTTTGCCTCGAGAACCGGGTGCTTTGCCAGGGCTTGAATATCCAGGAAATCCAACAGGGTAGCAGCACTCACGGAATAATTTTAAAATCCAATCTTTATTTCGAACAAATTAAAATGAGGTCGACGTTTCAGTCCTACAAACAGGACTTTCCTCAGGACCAAACACATTAATACATGCATACAATTCGATTTATATACAAGATACATAGCATAAACGAGCTTACCCTCAGGTGAAGTGCATTTCCTGATCGGCGTCCTATGCCGCCCTGTGCGCATGTGCAAACCAGGCTCCGCCCCTGTGACGTGATGACGTCATCACGCCCGTTTCCATGACGACCGGAAGCTTAACGCGGTCACCATGGGAACGGAAATGCAACTGCCGAAGTCACTGAAAAACACCCTGGCCGTGAGGGGAACTATTGAAAAAAGATTTGTTGATAAAGTGCATTGAGTGTGTGATTGACTAATAGAAGTCTAAGTTTAATAAGGCAACTTGCTGTTGCTAATAATAGTGCTGTCTATATAAAGTGCTAATAGCTGGAATACATTAAAGTGCAAGTGCATATATAATTGACACTGTGAATATAGTAAATATAGCAAACTGTGCAAACAGTGATATGTACAAAAAGTGCTCAAAAAATATATATGTATAAAGTGCTAAGAAAATATTTTCTAAAGGGTTCATCAACATCACATGCCATATATCTCATGATTACTTAAAAAGAATTTACTTAAAATTTTTTCTAAAAAAGTAGTTTAGTCATTTTTAACAGTAATATCCTGGTGCATGTATATCTCTCTCCACCATAACATACACACAGTACAAATCCAGAAAATCTATCATGGACTATACTGTGTAATTATGAACATCTTTTAATACTACATAGGGGAAATTTAACAAGCTACTCTGTAGTATACTCATTAGAATTTTGCTTTTTCTAGTTTATATGTCATAGTTCCTCCTATGGTGTATGTTATGTAATATACTGTGCACTCTACTGTGAAACTCCACCTAAAAATTTTTTCAAAAAAAATTATTATTATTAGGGTAAAACTACTGCATAGTCATAATAAAAACATTACAAGCTGGAGACAAGGTTCATAGGAATGAGAGGTACGATATGGTTTCATTAAGTCCCTTTGGGGACACCGTATCCAGCTCCGAGATCCAAAATGTTTCCCGATTCAACAACGCGAGAGCACCACGAGCCCATAAGGAGACAAATCCACCTCAGCAGTTAGTCCTTCCGATGACTTATCATACACTAAGTCCCCAGATTTCAGCTGTCGTTCGAAAAAATTGGAGAATTGTGGCGACTGATGATACGCTCCCCAAGGTGTTCCGTGAAAGGCCCCTCATTTGCCACAAGAGGAATAAGAACTTAAAGGACATTTTGGTGCATACAGACCCATACAGAAGTTACTCCAAAGAAACTGACACCCAGAAACAGGGGTCAGTACGCTGCTTAGGGTGTGTAACATGCGGACATATGACGCCTTCCAAGATGTTTAACCACCCGCACACAACGAAGAAGTATACCATACAGCATACCATTACCTGTAGAACGACGCATGTGATTTATAAACTCACATGCCCCTGTGGACTGGCATATGTGGGTAAGACTGAGACCGCCCTGTGTGAAAGGATAAGAGGCCACCGTTCCAGTATCAGGTTGGCCTACAGGGACGGCCAGTCAGACAAGCTGGTGGCTAAGCACTTTTTACAGTTTAATCACCCACTAGCTTCATTGAAATTCTTGGGCATAGACCACGTACCCGTATCACGCAGGGCTGGTGATCGTGGGAAGGCGTTGTTGAATCGGGAAACATTTTGGATCTCGGAGCTGGATACGGTGTCCCCAAAGGGACTTAATGAAACCATATCGTACCTCTCATTCCTATGAACCTTGTCTCCAGCTTGTAATGTTTTTATTATGACTATGCAGTAGTTTTACCCTAATAATAATAATTTTTTTTGAAAAATTTTTTAGGTGGAGTTTCACAGTAGAGTGCACAGTATATTACATAACATACACCATAGGAGGAACTATGACATATAAACTAGAAAAAGCAAAATTCTAATGAGTATACTACAGAGTAGCTTGTTAAATTTCCCCTATGTAGTATTAAAAGATGTTCATAATTACACAGTATAGTCCATGATAGATTTTCTGGATTTGTACTGTGTGTATGTTATGGTGGAGAGAGATATACATGCACCAGGATATTACTGTTAAAAATGACTAAACTACTTTTTTAGAAAAAATTTTAAGTAAATTCTTTTTAAGTAATCATGAGATATATGGCATGTGATGTTGATGAACCCTTTAGAAAATATTTTCTTAGCACTTTATACATATATATTTTTTGAGCACTTTTTGTACATATCACTGTTTGCACAGTTTGCTATATTTACTATATTCACAGTGTCAATTATATATGCACTTGCACTTTAATGTATTCCAGCTATTAGCACTTTATATAGACAGCACTATTATTAGCAACAGCAAGTTGCCTTATTAAACTTAGACTTCTATTAGTCAATCACACACTCAATGCACTTTATCAACAAATCTTTTTTCAATAGTTCCCCTCACGGCCAGGGTGTTTTTCAGTGACTTCGGCAGTTGCATTTCCGTTCCCATGGTGACCGCGTTAAGCTTCCGGTCGTCATGGAAACGGGCGTGATGACGTCATCACGTCACAGGGGCGGAGCCTGGTTTGCACATGCGCACAGGGCGGCATAGGACGCCGATCAGGAAATGCACTTCACCTGAGGGTAAGCTCGTTTATGCTATGTATCTTGTATATAAATCGAATTGTATGCATGTATTAATGTGTTTGGTCCTGAGGAAAGTCCTGTTTGTAGGACTGAAACGTCGACCTCATTTTAATTTGTTCGAAATAAAGATTGGATTTTAAAATTATTCCGTGAGTGCTGCTACCTTGTTGGATTTCCTATATATATATACACATATACACACACACACATATATACCTATATATAAATAAAAATATTTTTAAAAAATTAGATATATATACGTATATATACACATATGTATATATATACATATATTAATTCTACACATATATTTATGTAATAATTTTACATTTTGATATTGGCTATGGATAGAGTAACCCTTTAACCCCTTAAGACCAGAGGGCGTACTATTACGTCCTTTTTAAAGTGGCTCTAAACGCGCAGGGCGTAATAGTACGCCCTCTGTTTTTTTTTCAATTACCCGGTCGCCGGCGATCCCACGCCGGTGATCCCACGCCGGTGATCGCGGTTGGAGGGACTCCCAGGGAGCCCCCCGCGGCACGTCTGCCCTCTTTAGCCCCCCCGGGCCATGTGAGAGTGAGGTCCTTGCGAGGACCTCACAATCACATGGCCGGGATAGCTGGCTGGTGCAATGCCAGCAGGGGGACTAACTGTAATGACAGTTAGTCCCCCTGCTGGCTGAAAATCAAATTAAAATAAGTTAAATAAGTGTAAAAAAATATATATATATACTTAGATCATATATATATATTATATATAAATGATCGAAGTATATATATATATATATATATACACATATACACACACACACATACACTGTCTAGGTGTATTTTAATATTAATATATATATATATATATATATATATATATTAATATCAAATTACACGTAGACTGATACTGATTAAATATATATAATTATTGTTATATATATATATATATATATATTTATATATAATATAAAAAATAAATATGTAAATACGTAAAAAAATAAAATAAAAAAATAATTAAAAATAAAATATTAAAAAATATATAGATGTGTTTTATTTCGTTCTAACTGTATTGTGATATTAATATATATATATATATATATATATTTATATCAAAATACACATAGAACGAAATAATATATATATCTATATACATAAATATATACGTATATATCACTATATATATACCTATATATAAATAAAAATATTTAAAAAAAATTAGATATATATACGTATATATACACATATGTATATATATACATATATTAATTCTACACATATATGTATGTAATAATTTTACATAATTAGGTATCCTAATTAATTACAATTAGCGGGACCTGCCTGACAACCCATGCCGAAAGTACAGGGAATTTAATTTGCTAGCACTATATTTATCCTTATAACTTTCCAAGACACCATAAAACCTGTACATGGGGGGTACTGTTTTACTCGGGAGACTTCGCTGAACACAAATATTAGTGTTTCAAAACAGTAAAATGTATTAGACTGATGATATCGCCAGTAAAAGTGACGTTTTTTGCATTTTTCACGTACAAACAGCACTTACACGGACGATATTATTGCTGCAATACTTTTTACTGTTTTGAAATACAAATATTTGTGTTCAGCGAAGTCTCCCGAGTACAACAGTACCCCTCATGTACAGGTTTTATGGTGTTTTCAAAAATTACAGCGTCAAATATAAGGCTTGTGTTTCATTTTTTCAAATTTAAATTCGCCAGATTGCTTATGTTGCCTTTATGACCCTATGGTAGCCTAAGAATGAAAATTACCCCTATGATGGCAAACTATTTGCAATAGTAGACAACCCAAGGTATTGCAAATGGGGTATGTCCAGTCTTTTTTAGTAGCCACTTAGTCACAAACACTGGCCAAAACAACATAGAAATAACATTTTGCAAAATGTTATAATTTATTCTTCTTCCATAAATATATAAAAACAATATTAACTTCCTAAAGAACAGAAATTATAAAAATTCCTTTTAGTCATGTCATGTCATCAATAGTGATGTCCCGAACAGTTCGCCGGGAACCTTTCGCCGGCGAACATACGCACGATGTTCTGTCCGCCCCCTATTCATCATGGAGGTGGGAGGGTCTGGGAGGGAGGGTCTGCTGCTGATTGGCTGGAATGTGTCTGATGACTGTGAGGTACAGGGTCAAAGTTTACTCAATGATGACGAATAGGGGGCGGACCGAACATCGCGCGTGTTTGCCGGCGAACGGTTCCCGGCGAACTATTCGGGACATCACTAGTCATCAACTATCTCAGCCTTAGTGATATTCTATATAGAAAAACAAAGAATTTAATAACCTTCAGTACTTTGTAACCAGAAACCGATCATATCACTTCCACAATATAGCTTTCCTCTAAATTAACTAATAATTGGTAAAATAGAGTAGCTGTTTTTATACTCTATCTATTTGTGTCAGATGTAGAAGCTGAAATTCAGAGAAATTGAGTGAATTCCCTGTTGTATTTCAAGGAAGATGAGATTAATGTATTAATGTAATATAATGTAGTTTGTGTATTCTTCATCTGAACAAGATGGGAGAAAATAGAATCATGCATTCATATATATTCAAAGAGGCATTCATTTGTAAATTTGGAAGGAAGAACAATCTGAAATCTATGAATGAGATTTCAGTGTGGCAGGTTTAATGTCATACAATATGTTGAGGCCATGGATAAAAGGCAGAACATAACTATACTATGTGACATAAAACTGTAATTTTCAGGAAATTATGAATTATGGAAAAGCTTGATGTTAGCACAAAGATTAATAAATGGTTTTGAAAGGTTTGAAAGGACTCGGTCTTGGAAAGAAAAATATAATCTTAATAAAAAACTAAGTAGTTGAATGAAGAGGTCACCATAGACTGAAAGCATCATTCAATCTAAGTGGCACAGAAAGAGCTTTGACAAGCAGACCAATAGCTCTGGAGTCATTCCTGAATAATTCTTGAACTAATCCTGAAAATAGTTTGGATTTCCAGATTTTTTTATCTGAAAAAAGCAAGTGAGCAATAATCTTCAAAAACAAAAAGTTGAAATTTAGAGTTAAAGGGACACTATAGTCACCCAAATGACTTTAGCTTAATTAAGCAGTTCATAGCTCAATTCACTGACATTTAGGAGTTAAGTCACTTTTGTTTGTTTATGTAGCTCTAGTCACACTTCATCTGGCAGCCTACATGAAAACAAAATGGCTTCCTTTTCAATCAAATGTAACTTACTTTAAAAGTTTTTTTAGCTCCTGCTCTGTACATTGAACTTTAAGTGCATACAGGAGTATCCTGCAGAGTCTAGCAAGCTATTAACCCCTTAAGGACACATGACATGTGTGACATGTCATGATTCCCTTTTATTCCAGAAGTTTGGTCCTTACGGGGTTAAAGGAGAAGGAGATAAGAAATTCTAAATTAAACTGAATTTTCAGTCAAGGCAAATGTAAACATGACTGTTGACTAACAGGACATGACTGTTTATAGGAAGTGTTTAGGAAGGCTGTGTAAGTCACATGCAGGGAGGTGTGCCTAGTCCTGCAGAAACAACATGATTTAACTCCTAAATGGCAGAGAACTGAGCAGTGAGATTGCAGGGGCATGTTCTATACACCAAAACTGCTTCATTAAGCTACAGTTCTTATTGTGACAATAGTGTCCTTTTAATTTGGTTAAAATGTTGTGAATCTTTTGGCCAAATTGCTCAAATACATGAGTTCATTGGATTCATTTCCTACAATTGGTTTCTCCTTTGGCATTAGTGAATACCTGAATAGCATTTTGTATCAATTTCATTGAATTCTAAATAAATGTAATTAAAAGGCCAATATAGAACTTACTGGTTTTCCGTATGCTATTTTTTATTTATTTTTTAACCAGGCTAAAATGTCAGTTCTTTATTTCAAAGTTTTTAGTAAGCAATTCTTTATATTATGCCACTAACCAAAATTATAGCAATAGAAAAAAATAAGATCTGCTAGCACCATTTTACCTTCAAATAAAGAAAGTACGTCTTCCTACTTTAGAATATAGAGAATGTTATTGATGATCCATTAAAAAAACCTTGAAAGTCAATAAAGAATAGCAAATATCAATATAAATATATATGTACTTAATTTTTAATGATATTTATTAATCCCTAGTAGTTGGAAAACCCACTTTTTAATCATTTGTGAAACTCTAACTATTAAATATAGCTCAGTAGCCAAATCTGGGTGATTCTACTTTGCCTAAGGCTGTAGAATTTGTGATCAAAGTCAAATACATTTTTTTATAAGAATTGTTAGAATAATGAGACAGACAAGAATCATTAGGAAAAAGAAAAACAATACTATACATTTTTAAAAAGAGAATTCATGTTAAAGAAAAGATAACATGCAGAACAAAACTATATCTGCTACACATAAGAGCTCAGTGTCATCTCTCATTGGATTGCAAAATTGCTGACATCATAGGATCTTGAATATGGTTGCTACAGCATGATGTCTATTGAGAAATTAACCTATTGGCCCAGTTCTGGTGGCTTAATAACTTGCAAAATGTAGGCAACAAATTAGCTTAATTGGAGAAAAAATACATATTTTTAATTGATTTTGTCATTGTCCATATTACAATTTACTAAACAAAATCATGATTGCATAAATTCTAAAACGTTTCCTTTTAATGATAATTAAATCATGTTTACCTACATTGACTGATTTTATTTTTAAAAAAATGTGTTAGCCACTCACAACATGATCTTACTTCACCTGTCGGGCTGAGTGGTCAATCAATATCATGGTCAGGTTCCTACAGTTGACACATTGATGAGGATGATATGATGATGATGATGATGATGATGCTAAGTGTCCCCTGTATGATTTGTGGTGGGGCAGTAGTAAGAATATGGTAACCAGATTATTATGTACCCAATAAAAGATAAATGTATTTCGATAGCAATATCAAAATTAGACCAGATCCCTCTCTCCATCAGCAATGTGTTGGGTCTACAAGAGTCTTCATCAACTCATAATTTGACATAGTGCATAGCATAATTAAGTAGTTAACACTGCCCATACGTGACAAAAAGTGGGCATTTCACACAGCTCATTTCTTTAGAAATCTTGATTAGTACTAATGTTAAATCTAACTCTTCATTTAAAAAAGTTAAATCTAACTTTTCATTTATCCTCTGTAGTCTTTCTTCTCCCTCATTAATCAAAGCTGTCTATATCTCTCTTCTTACCCAACCCTTTTTTTTGTTTACTAAAGTCACCATTTTCACATCTTATATTTGTCCCTTTATTACCACCTTCATACCTTCCTAGTGTCCCTATTTAGGAAGAACAGTTCCTATTTTGGGCCCAAGACACCTTGTCCCTCTTTTCTATCCCTATGCGTCTATTTTCAATGAGCTCTATATTGTTGGTGTGTCTGACTGTGTAACAGAACTCCACATCAAATATACTCATAGTATTGTGTGTTTAAACAACAATAAATATGTTTAGAAATCAGTTTGTGTAAAAAGGATACATTGTTCTTGTTCCAAATTACATTTTAATTTCATAAATTGTTATTAGGAAGTCATCACAACATTCTCAGAACTGTCTTGCCTCTACTCATACTCCTAGAACTAATGTTGCCTTGTTTGTACATTTGAAATGTTGACAGGTATGCAGACACAATACATTTTAAGTTACTTTTCTCCACAGAAATCCATTGAGTACAAGCTCTCCAACTACTGCCTCTGCAAACACACATTACTTTCTTAGGCTCCTTCCTGTCTCAAACCCCCTTCCCTAATAAGAATTCTCCTTATGCTCAGACTCCCTGTTTCTTCTTAGACCTCACTCTTCCTTTGCAAACCCTTTGTATCAGAGCCACTAATGCCTAACACATCATTTACTTGTCTTGATGCATTTTTTCTTTTCACAAAAACTAAATCTTAATTTCCCTAGATATGTATATTTTTCCAATTGGCCTATTCGTAGGTCAGTTGATATGAATATTCTCTCTCTATATTGCAATTTAGTTACTCTAATATAAATTGGTCAGAATTGGTGAACATGTCGGGTGCAATTCCTATTATCTAGCACAAGCAAAGAATTTTGTAAGACTAAATTCATTTTTAGATAACTGTGGCATTCATTATTGCCCAAAGGAAATAAACAGAAAGGTTAAGTATCAGTATTTCTCCACACTAATTTCTCACGTGTTGAGAGTGAGTTTATGCAGTTGCAGCCAAAGTAAATAAATCGGAATGGAATTCATGCTTGTCACCACAACATTTTCTATAAGGCAGTGTTCATTTTGGCGCAAATTTCAATTTAGTTTTAGTCATTAGTCTTTCGACTAAAAAGCCATTTTAGTTTTAGTCGTATTTTAGTCATGTGAATTGTTTTAGTTTTAGTCTAGCTTTAGTCGACTTAATCTCCAGTAAATTTTAGACACAACTAAAATGTTATGGGTTTAGTTAAAGCTTCTGACTCTTTTGCCCCTTCCTCAACCTCTCTGTGTCTCTTTGTGTCCTCCCAGACCCACTAGGTGTCTCTCTCCCACGTTCCTCTGTGCAGTGTTAATATTGGCAGCAAATTTCCATTTAGTTTTAGTCATAGTCTTTTGACTAAAAAGCCATTTTAGTTTTAGTCATCTGAATTGTTTTAGTTTTACTCTTACTTTAGTCAACTAAATCTCAAACATTTTAGTCATTTAAAATTTTACTAAAAATTGTTAGTCGACAAAATTAGCACTGCTGTAATAACCATTTTCCATGCATTAAAATGGCAATTTATTTTATGTTGCCAATTTAACATTCGTTTTGAATATACTTGGTACCACTTTCCACTTTGAATATAACATGCCAATAATTATTCCACTTGCTTCTGTAAGATTTTCAGTCCAAATGTAACACTTAAACACAATATAGTGTCAGGGAGAATATAGGTCACTGCTAAAATGTTCTCTTTTCAAATATTATTATTTTATTGATCACAAAAGAAAAGTAGGTGAACAAAGGTCAGATAAAATACAGGCTTCAGATTAAATTGCATACCTATGGTGCATAATATCGGCTCAGCCATGAGTCACAGATTTCAAGCCTTTTTTTTTTTAAAGCCCTTTCATCCTTGTTAGCTGTCAATCTTGAGTTAAGTATGGCAATTTTGAAAAATTGTTTATATCCTGTAAGCTCTTACAGGCAAGTAACTCATTCTGCTTCTAGATCAGTGTATTTGTACATATGTGTTCTAATATGTATTACACCCCAATATAGCATGTTGTATCCTGCATTAACTAATGTAGCATTGTGTCTCCTTATGTTCTTCAGCCTAGGTACCATGGAAAAAAGCATGCATGCTTTACTTTCTGTAGCTCTGTATACAGTCATACATAATAACCTAAATGTGGATAGCACTTAAAGGACCACTCTAGTGCCAGGAAAACATACTCGTTTTCCTGGCACTAGAGTGCCCTGAGGGTGCCCCCACCCTCAGGGACCCACTCCCGCCGGGCTCTGGGGGGAGGAAGGGGTTAAACTTACCTCTTTCTCCAGCGCCGGGCGGGGAGCTCTACTCCTCCTCCTCTTCTTCCTCGCGACGTCATCGGCTGAATGCGCATGCGCGGCAGGAGCCGCGCTCGCATTCAGCCGGTCGCATAGGAAAGCATTCATAATGCTTTCCTATGGACGCTTGCGTGCTCTCACTGTGATTTTCACAGTGAGAAGCACGCAAGCGCCTCTAGCGGCTGTCAGTGAGACAGCCACTAGAGGCTCTGGAGGCTGGCTTAACCCTCAGAATAAACATAGCAGTTTCTCTGAAACTGCTATGTTTATAAAAAAAAGGGTAAAAGCTAGCTGGACCTGGCACCCAGACCACTTCATTAAGCTGAAGTGGTCTGGGTGCCTAGAGTGGTCCTTTAAGAAAAACAAATGTGCGTGCAAATAAATGAATAAGCTGCAATCACCTAAAGTGACAGAAATTATAAAAAAAATAAAAAAGTGCTTAAGTGCTGTGCTTTAAATTACGCTTAACCAATGCTCAATAGGAATTCTGTAAAAAATTAACAAACACAATCTAGTGCAGATTATCCTTATTACAAATATAAAATTATTAATATACACATATGTGGGTTGCACTCACATTTACCAGAGCCCTATTAACTCAGGCTCTGGGTGAGAAGAGCTTCGCTTGAGATGGAATAACTTCCACAACACTCAGACCAGAAGACCTTTACTCCAAATAGTGGCAATCTTTATTTGTAATAGCCATACACACACTGTCAGATACACATACACATGTGTGACATAGCTCCTATACTCCGACTGAGTATCTCTGCCAAGTATTCCCTTTCTCTGAAGCAGGATAGCTAGAGTGATAATAGCCATATATACTATACAGTCATATTTACTGCATCCTTCTATTAAGCAATATGTATTGTATCTCTTCTTATATATATTTGCTTACTGCTCCCTTCACATCTCCTTTGGTGGTGAGGCAATTACATAATTGTTCAAAACATACAAAACAAAATCTATTTGGTAGATATGCCAGTCTGGTAGGGGGTTAAATGGGTTAAACCTTTGGATATCCGAGCAATAGAAATCCAAGAAATTATGAAATCCCATTGTGTGTTTCTTCAACATCTCTCTTTTAAATGTATACATCCAACTCCAGGGGACTAAGATAACCTGTGTTGCTGCTGTACATGTCATTCATACATTTAATCTTACAGAAATAGCATATCATTACATCTTTAATTCTGTTCACTTGAGAATATGATACACCTGTAAATGTTAATTTAACCTGCAATTGGTTCAGAACCTAGAGATAACATCTACTTTAAAGAACAATGGAACACTGGTTATTAAAACTTTTCTATACAATATGCTTAATTAAATGGATGCATTCAGCCTAGGAAACAGTTTTCCCAGTAGGATATCATTATCTCGCAATTTATGAAAATTGAGCTACCGAAGGAAGCTAACATATTTTCAAAATGTCAGTACGAAATAATCAGTCTATTATGTCAGTGTTCACAAACTGTACTTTTCACCTTTGTATTAAAAAGCTACCAGTAAATTGCTTCTGTCATGGTGTTATAGTTAAAGAGAACACAACTTCCTTACAATTAAATGTTTGCTAAATCACTGAGTTTTATTCTTTGGTATTATTGCATGAATAATAGCACAATGAAAAATAATTATGGCTCTTGAAAGAAATGCAAAAAGGTTTTTGAAAAGTGAAAAACGCACATGTATTCATCAGTTTATTTTATTTCGTGTATGCACTAGTTAAACCTAGAGGGCAATTGTTGAGTAATTTGTCTTAATACAAATTAAAAAAAATATATTCATCTTTTATATAATTATCAAACAAAGGCAGAGTTTTGATATTGTTGGGCCGATAATCACTACGTTTTGATCATCATTAACACAAAACACATTAAAATTAATATTGTGTAATTTGTATTCTTTGAGAATATTTATACTCTTTAATTAACAGTACAAACATTTAGAAAACCAAAAGCAAATTGAAATTAAATATAGATCACATTTTTAGATTTTTATATTCATTAAATATTTTAGAATTTCTTGGGCTAGGTCTTCTCAAGCTGATCTCAGGATAGGCTTAGAAGGACAGATTTTCAGGAAGCTGTCCAGGGGTGCTTGGGTTTATAAATAATATATTTTGCCTTCTTGAAATATTTATATTGACACCAGTGGTTAGGTGTCCTTCCTTCAACCTGCTTTGTATTCTTTCGGTACAATGTTCAACAGTGATATTTTAGGGTTCCCTTGTTCTACTTGTGAGATTCTCTTTTCTTTTTTACTCATTAATAGTGCATAACCCTACAGGCAATTAACAGGATTACTCAGCAGTAACAACTGAAAATGAAAAACCTTTCCATTTTCAACTGATGCAAAATCACAATACAGAAGGCTCAACATTCCCACTAACCTGTTTTCAGATGGCGAGTGGAAATTAAGCCTGTGTGAGCAGCTGTGGGGCAAAACACTCACAACTGCATACTGCTTGCAGGAATCTGGCAAGGGCTCTGAAATCTCGGAGACTATCTAATTGAGAGCAGCCATGAGGAGCTTCCCCATCAGTATGAATGTTTGGGATTTGTAACATATTTATTGTAGTCAACAGAAAAAAAATATACAAAGAAATAAGTGTGGTTAATAGGTGCTTAATACAAATACATAATGTAACAATGGCTATGACAGACTGTGGATAATCCTTGTAATCCCATAATGGTAATACAATAAACAAAACTTGTACTCTATGTTTAGGTCATAATCCCCACCAAAAACAGAAAGTGTGAGTGAAGCACTATGTCCTACAATTTCTCTACGAAATAAATTACTTAACAGAAAATCAAAAATCACTGGCTCCAAGATTGTAGATATATTGTCAAATATAGGGTGACAATACCCTCTTTTAAACCCAAGGCGTAGTATACCAGAAATTAATCACTGATGCTCTTGTTGGATAAGTAGATTTATTGAAGGTATATATTCAATTATATCTATATTAAAATGTGTAAAACAAATGTATGTTAAAGTTCCTCTACGCATTGTTCTAGCATAATGCATATAGGAGGTTATAATAAATCTATACATAATGTAATCCTTTCCCTGACCTTGGTTTTGCCTTTATAAATCTTCCCCTGAATCCCCATCTATCTAGTGATCTGTCTATCTATCTATCTATCTATCTATCTATCTATCTATCTATCTATCTATCTATCTCTTACTAAATCTACTTTTCTAACAAGAACATCACTGATTCCTTACTTGTATTCTACTTCCGTGTTTCCCAGAAAATAAGACATCATAGACATAGATTTGCGGGATTCCATTCATAAGTAAGTTTATCTATGTTTGGACAAGTTTCCCCGAACATGGATACACAAGATTCCATTCGCGAGTAAGCTTATCTATGTTCGAGAAAGTTTCCCCGAACATAGATATGCAAAATTCCATTCGCGAGTAAACTAATCTAGGTTCGGGGACATTTCCCTGAACATAGATTTGTGGTTTTCTATTAGCGAGTAAGCTAATCTATGTTCAGGAAAGTTTCCCCAAACATAGATTTCAAGATCCCATGCCCTAGTGAACTGGTGTATGTTCCCCCAAACATAGACCTGCTTTCTAGCACACGATTTTCCCCGAAATAAGACCTTTACCTCGAAAATAAGCCCTAGTGCACTTTCATGTGTCATGTCATGTGATCATACAATTAGCAAATTGAGCTTTTTTCCCAACAAATGGTGAAATATACATTAATGCTTCTTAAAAACAAACAAAATATAAATAATCTATATATGATGGGATATGTCTAAAACACACAGGAGAAACAAATAACCCAATTCAGCAGACACCAATAGCAAACATTATATGGAGAAATGTCACCCATAGACTTTTTAAAAGGAGCTCTCTACTCAATTAATAATGACATATACATTACAGCTTGACAAAGGCCCTAAGGGGTCAAAATGTTGTTTTCTGGTTCTTGGGTCCAATAAAAATTGCCTACTTTTTTTGAATTCATTGGAGTGCCTGGATTATTTTCTATATTCAAAAATATACATTAAAGGGACACTATAGTCACAAGAAAACTGGGGATTGTCTGCCTGGGGTCCAGTGGGGACTTTTTCCCTGGGGTTGAATGGGGAATGCATCTTTCATCTCCTTTCTATTCCCTTGTGCACCCTCTGTAATGATGTTGGGACATCATATTCTAGCTCCTGACAGAGGGTGCATGAGGGAGCAGAAGGGAACATTTCATCAAAGCTCTCTTGCTACTCCCACCAGATGCCTCCTCTCTTCCTTCCATTTCGGGCATGCCCTAAGGTGGCTGACCACCTTCTGGGCCCTCTCTGATGGCCATTGACTTGATCCTTGCAGTGCCCCTCACCTTCTGGAAGGTGCTACGAGGAGCTGTGTGCAGATTGAAACCCTCTGTGTGCACCCTAGAAAAAAGTTCATTAGAGGGAACAGATCCCGCCCACTTCTCTATTTTTTCTATCCATTCTAAATAATGTATATGCATTTAAATTGCCCAGTCAAGTGTTTCATTCCACCAAGTCTCAGTAATCCCAATGAGTCATACTGCTCCTTGTATGTCAATATATAAAGCTCCCCCATATTCACACACAAGCTTCTTGCATTAGCAAACAGACAATTAAAGTAAAAATGTGTTTCTTGAACTTTATTTGAACAACATGTAAATAAAACCTTCTTGCATTGCCTTTTAATCTATCCCCCTCTCCTCCATCCTTGACTTCAGCAGAATTTCTGCTCTTTTCTGTACTATCTACCACATTTACCCTTTTTTGACCCTCCCCCTTACTCTTAGTTTGAAGCTTTCTCCAACCTTCTAGCCATCCTCTCAGTGGAACTAAACTCATGAGGCAGACAATTGCCCAGAGAATTGCAAATACTTCTCATTGAGTTGCATTGGAAGATCTGTGATTGGACAGGAAAATAAAGTCAGGGCTGGGGAAGAAGGGGAGGACCTGCAAGGGCAGTAGACAAGAGAGCTGCAAGTTTTGCAAGCTGTTTTTAGATTATACCCCCAATGAAAAGAATGCATAATTAAATGGGTTTATCTATTAAAATTTAAATTTAACCCCTTAAGGACCGGACTGTTTTTGCGATGTTGTACATTTGCGACCAGGCATCTTTTTACACTTTTGTGGTGTTTGTGTTTAGCGGTAATTTTCCGCTCTCTCATTTACTGTTCCCATACAAATTATATATTGTTTTTTTCAGGACAAAAGGGGCTTTCTTTACATACCATTATTTATATAATCTCATGTAATTTAATTTTTTAAAAATGAAAAAATATGATGAAAAATTTAAAAAAATACATGTTTTTTGACTTTTATGTGAAAAATCTTTTACTCATCTACAAAAGCGAATGAAAAAAACTGCTAAATAGATTCAAAATTTTGTCCTGAGTTTAAAAATACCCAGTGTTTACGTGCTTTTTGCTATTTTTTTGCATGTTATAGGGCTATAAGTACAAGGAGGATATTGCGGTTTCAAAACGTACATTTTTAAAATGTATCAATAGTGACATTTTAACACTATTATCTGTCATAAATCGCTGAATAACACTCCACATGTACATATTTTTTTTAAAGTAGACAACCCAGGGTATTCAATATGGGGTATGTCCAGACTTTTTTAGTAGCCAGTTAGTCGCAAACACTGGCCAAATTTAGCGTTCATATTTGTTTGTGTGTGAAAAAAGTAAAAAACTAAATTGAACGCTAATTTTGGCCAGTGTTTGTGACTAAGTGGTTACTAAAAAAGACTGGACATACCCCATTTGCAATACCTTGGGTTGTCTTCTTTTGCAAATGGTATGCCATCATGGGGGTAATTATCATTCCTGGGCTACCATACGCTCTCAAAGGCAACGTAACCAACCTGGCCATTTTCAATGTAAAAATATTTGACCCATATATTTGACCCTGTAACTTTCAAAAACGCTATAAAACCTGTACATGGGGGGTACTGTTATACTCAGGAGACTTTGCTGAACACAAATATTAGTGTTTCAAAACTGGAAAATGTATCACAACAATTATATCATCAGTAAAAGTGCTGTTTGTGTTTGAAAAATGCAAAAAAAGTAACTTTCACTGACAATATCATCACTGTGATATGTTTTACTGTTTTGAATCACTAATATTTGTGTTCAGCAAAGTCTCCCGAGTAAAACAGTACCCCCCATGTACAGGTTTTAGGGTGTCGTAGAACGTTACAGGGTAAAATACAGTGATAGCAAATTAAATTCTCTGGACTTTCGACCTGGGTTGGCAGGCAGGTCCCTTAAATTGCAATCAATAAAATAACTTAATTATGTAAAAATATTACCTAAATACGCACGTAGAATTTAAATATATATGCATATTTATATATTTGAAGTCTACGTGTACATTTATGTAATTCTTTATGTAATTTTGTATATGGACATATGAATAGTTTGTATTCTTTTTATTTATTTATATATACATAGATATATATACAATTTCATTCTAAGTGTATTTTGAAATAAATATATATATATTAATATCAAAATACAGTTAGAATAAAATTTTGTATAGATATATAATTTTTTAAAACATTTTTATTATTATTTTTACATGTTTAATTTAATTTAAATTACTTATTATTTGTATTTTATAATAATATGTATATACAATATATATAGTTATTATTTATATTATATATATACGTGTGTAATTTAATTATAAGTGTATTTTTATATTAATATATGTACATATTAATATAAAAATACACTTAGCATGACATTATATATATGATATATAGACATATATTATTTAGGTATAATATATGTCTATATATCATATATATATATACACATATATAATAATAATGTTTTTTTATTAACTATAACTTTAATTTTTTTTTTATTTTACACATGCAGGGAGACTGCCTGTCAGCACAGGCAGTCCCCCTGCAGGCAGACACATGGACACCTATTGTGACCATGTGGTCGCCCTGTTGGGCGATCACATGGCCACAGGGGTCCTAATTCGCCATGGGGAGACTGTCTGGGCTGCAGGCAGTCTCCCCATAACGGGAGCACCGCCGATCGCCGCCGGGGGAACGACGGCGATCGGGTAAGTACATCTTAAATTTAGGACGGTTCAGGACCGTCGTCGGTCGGCAATGAAAAAATGCCGTCCTGAACCGTCCTACGTCCTTAAGGGGTTAAAAACTTTTTTTCTGTGTTTGTTCAGGTAGTAGAGTGCCCCTTTAAAAAGATAAATTATGGTATGTAGTAACGAGCTAGAATTTACTGTCATTTAAAGGGACAAGACGGATCCCAGCAGAGAAATGAATATCTCTGCACTGCACAATTTGGTGTAGTAGCAAAGAGGAAGGTACATGATACTTTTATGGACTGATTTTCATCTTCCCTTGCTTTGAACACACGCATTGGGAGAAAGGAGCTAATTAATACTGCCAACAGTCTCTGAACCCCTTCTAGATCAATAATGAGTTTTTTTATAGATTGGTCTTTAAATGTATTATTCCCGTGGTATGAAGGTATCTTACCTACGTAGACTAGGATTATTATTTGATCACGGCTATTTGAAACATTTTACGATAAATCACTTGGGTACCAAAAGCTCAGACTTGCTGTAGAATGGTACTACTTTTATCAATAAAATATATTTTTGTTTGTTTTTGTTCCAATAAGTAGGAAAAAAAAATCTCTTAGAACAATGAAAATCTTTGTGTACAAAACTCTATAAAAGTTAAATAAATTGTTGTAAACTGGGCATTAAAATATACTACTTTGAAGTTACTTTTAGCAATCTGATGGGTTCCATAAAACATTCAGCCAAGTAATTTCCAGAGTAACTATATAAAGGTTGATGTTCCCTCATAGAATTAAACTGCACAGATCATGCACCTGTCTTGATGTGGACTAGATTCCCCTGAAATTGAAGGCACACCTGCTTAGATAAAATATTGATGAATGTCCTGCCTAATGTGCCCTGTCGTATGCCAACCCAGCTGCATATTTTCAGTCATTCAATTGCTTCTTTTTGCTTTCTCTCTGGTCACGACATTCATCTACTGTGTTACCAACCACCTTAATTTGTTTTTGGATAGTCTTGCAGCACAGGTCAACTGTGCAAATCATGACTAATATTTGTTTTTCTATTGAATCCAATGAAATTGTGTAAGCTATAAGAATTTTTTCTTTAAGAGTAAACATGCTTTTTTTTTGTTTAGTAAATTGAAAATTCATAGTAAATGCTTCATATTAAAATGTCACAAAAGCCATATGTCTTTAATGGCAATGCCAAATATTGCCGTCGCATTTAAATAGTGGCCCCCTGATGTGCTTCTGTTTTGACTTGTCTGGGCAGAACTGATGAGCTTAAATATATTTTTGTGGGGTCACATTGCCATTTTAAATGTCACTGGCTAATGTTTATAGTCAAACATTGAGGAAAATAGTACTTTTCCTATTAAAACTCCAACATAAAGTTAGATATAAAAGATTGTACACTGTTTCTTATGTAATAAAGTATCCAGTAAGAATACAAATTATATATTTATATATTGTGATGGTAGTAGAAAATATCCCCGTCAAGCATTCCCTTCTTCCCATAAAAGAAAATCACCCAATATTCCACGAGTAGAAATATCCCTGGAATCGCCGAATAATCCACACATGAGCCAAAGCTTAATGCTGGAACAAGGCTGATTTACTGGCACACAGAACTCACAATTTATGCAACACAAAACTCCTCCTCTGGGCCAGGCTAGATAATTGAGTTGCTACAATACACAAAGCTCAATTATCTGCGGGCCAGAAACATTACAATTTATAACAATTTCAGAAACATACTTTCTATAAGACATACAATTGTACTTTTAACATCCCTGGATAGCTGAGGATACTGGTAGTCACATATCCAAATCTCACAAATTTCCGTTCGGTAGTTTCCGTGTCGCATCGTGTGGAAGTTTGACCGGCTTGCCATGTGGAGGTATCCGGGTTACAGTTCCATAGAATCAGTAGCAAGAGCCGGTCTCTGTTCGCATCTAACTACACGAAAACTACCGTTCGTATGGTTCAGCTGGTTACCTGTGAATGTTCCCCTCATCCGGCAGATACCATCTACTGAACGCCAGTTTGATTCGTGGAGGGGAACGTATTCATCCAGGACTTCCATGGGGGACCGGGCGTTCGCATGTTTCCCGTACCGAAAACCGTTCCATGCAATTCATGCGTAAGCCCTGCTGACCGCACTCGTGAGTTTTAAGATGGCCGCCATCCTTTGTTCTCGCCACGTGTTCGTATGTCGAATGGCGGCCACCTAGTAGCAATTAAGTTGCGGTTTTCTCTGTGTTCTAATTGCTACTTGCTACCCAGGGTGTGTGGTCCCCGTTCGGTACACGAATACATTCATTCTTGACATTTGGAACCGAACAATATAGACCTTAAAAATAGCAGGGAGAGAATTAAACTGAAGCATATAGGCAATTGCATAAAAGTCCTTCACACACATATATATATATATATATATATATATATGTGAAGGACTCTGTGTATATATGTGTATATATATATATATATATATATATATATATATATATACACACATATATACACAGAGGTGATACTCGAAAAATTAGAATATCGTGCAAAAGTTAATTTATTTCAGTAATGCAACGTAAAAGGGGAAATTAATATATGAGATAGACACATTACATGCAAAGCATGATAGTTCAAACCGTGATTTGTCATAAGTGCGATGATTATGGCTTACAGCTCATGAAAACCCCAAATCCAATATCTCAGTAAATTAGAATATTGTTAAAAGGTGCAATATTCTAGGCTTACAGTGTCCCACTCTAATAAGCTAAGTAAGCCATAACACCTGCAAAGGGTTTCTGAGCCTTTAAATGGTCTCTCAGTCTGGTTCAGTAGGAATCACAATCATGGGGAAGACTGCTGACCTGACAGTTGTGCAGAAAACCATCATTGACACCCTCTATAAGGAGTGAAAGCCTCAAAAGGTAATTGCGAAGGAAGTTGGATGTTCCCAAAGTGCTGTATCAAAGCACATTAATAGAAAGTTATGTGGCAGGGAAAAAGAAAAAGGTTCGAAGAAAAAGGTGCACAAGCAGCAGGGATGACCGCAGCCTGGAGAGGATTTTCAGGAAAAGGCCATTCAAAAGGGTTGGGGACATTCACAAGGAGTGGACTGAGGCTGGAATCAGTGCATCAAGAGCCACCACACACAGACGGATCCTGGACATGGGCTTCAGATGTCATATTCCTCTTGTCAAGCCGCTCCTGAACAACAAACAACGTCAGAAGCGTCTTACCTGGGCTAAAGAAAAACAGACCTGGTCTGTTGCTCAGTGGTCCAAAGTCCTCTTTTCTGATGAAAGCAACTTTTGCATTTCATTTGCAAACCAACTACCCAGAGTCTGGAGGAAGAATGGAGAGGCACACGCTGCAAGATGATTAAAGTCAAGTGTGAAGTTCCCACAGTCTTTGTTGATTTGGGTAGCCATGTCATCTGCTGGTGTTTGTCCACTGTGCTTTATTAAGTCCAGAGTCAATACAGCCATCTACCAGCTTTATGGGGATGCTGACTTCATTTTCCAGCAGAACTTGGCACCTGTCCACACTGTCAAAAGCACCAAAGCCTGGTTTAAGGACCGTGGGATTACTGTGCTTGATTGGTCAGCAAACTCGCCTGACCTGAACCCCACAGAGAATCTATGGGGCATTGCCAAGAGAAAGATGAGAGACATAAGACCGAACAATGCTATTGAAGCATCCTGGTCTTCCATAACATCTCAGCAGTGCCACAGACTGATAGCTTCCATGCCACGCCGCATTGAGGCAGTAATTGCTGCGAAAGAGGCCCAAACCAAGTACAAATGCATGCTTATACTTTTCAGAGGTCCGATATTGTTCTATGTACACTCCTTGTTTTATTGATTGCATGTAATATTCTAATTTACTGAGATTGTGGATTTGGGGTTTTCATGAGCTGTAAGCCATATTCATCGCACTTATGACAAATCAGGGCATGAACTATGTTGCTTTGCATGTAATTCATCTATCTCATATATTAGTTTCCCCTTTTACGTTGCATTACTGAAATAAATGAACTTTTGCACAATATTCTAATTTTTCAAGAATTATAGATTTTTTTTACATCTTCTGTTAGTTAGAGAGTCAAAGAGTTTTGCAGATTATATGCCATGGAACATATCACAAACAGAGCTACTTAGAAAACAACTGGGAAACTTTCTAGAAGTTCTTGTTAGACTTGAATATTCCATGAATATGTATCTCTATCAACCTTTGTTGGAAGACACAATTATTAATCCTTCCTAGATGCTCAGAACACTAGCTAAAAATATGTGAGGTCTGTCCTTAAAAAAGACCAGCTGTTAATATAGTGAGACCAGTTTGTGCAACATTGATGTAACTTGGAAGCCAAGGAGAATGTACTAGAATGCACATGCGTGAACAACGCCAACTTTATTATACTAGTCAGTGGGGGTGCTAGATGCTGCTGTGTGAGCATGGGTACTGTGTGGCTGTTCAAAATGACTGAGTGAGTTGAGAAACAAATCAACATCAAATTTTGTGTTAAGCTTAAACATTCCTCTGTGGAAACCAAGACCTCGAGGATTGATTTAACAACCCTATTTTATAGACACTTGAAGTTATCAAATTTTTAGGTGTAATAAAAATGTTGTGAACAGAAAAAAGGTGAAAGCGCACAAACAGTGGAATATTTTACCTTTAAAAACTTGTATAGGTCCTATTTTCAGCAACAGACAGTAACTGTGGACCCTACATATAATATATACAAGAAAACAACATAGTGTATAGTGTTGAAACCTATTTACAATATGTGGAGAATAAAAAAAGGTTCACTCACACTTTCCAGAGCTACATAAGTTAGGCTCTGGACTATAACTTATGTGGCTCTTGAAAGTGTGAGTGAACCTTTTTTATTCTCCACATATTGTAAATAGGTTTCAACACTATACACTATGTTGTTTTCTTGTATATATTATATATAGGGTCCACAGCTACTGTGTGTTGCTTAAAATAGGACCTATACAAGTTTTTAAAGGTAAAATATTCCACTGTTTGTGCGCTTTCATCTTTTTTCTGTTCACTATATCTTTCAATTGGTGTAATAAGTGACTGTACAGCAAGGTGTTTGTAAGCTGCACCATTTTGTGTATAGCGCCCTTTTCCCTTCTATTGTGTATTTCCTGTAATAAAAATGTTGACTGATCAAACCTCCTTAGTATCTCTGTTTCACATGAAAATGTGTTTATGTTTTGACCATGAGAACAGATGTACTTCACCTACCAGGAAGGGAAATGCAATTTAGCATTTTACGACACAATAAAAGCTTAAAACAAAATGAACAAAGTGATCATACCTGCACATTATAATATTTTAATGCCTAAATCAATGTTCTGGCTTCAACCTTTGGTCTTACTGGAGTATTGATTTTCTTGTTAAGTTTAGACAGTCGTTTGTTGGCTATGCAGCAAAAAAGCAAAGTGCTTTACATATATCAATTAGTTCCACTCAACGAGAGAGACAAAACTAAAGATTGCATATGCTTTAGTAATAAAACCATTGTCTTCATTAGAGTAAAAACATATCAGCACGTAGAGGTAATAGATGCAACCTATTATGATGAACTGCTTCAGAGAAGTTCAAGAGATGGTCAGACAAACCTTTACTGCATAATAATAAGCACACAACAGATCCTATCAATCAACAGAGGGAAAAAATAAACTCTGCTGTTTTAATTTTATATGTATTAATATAAAATCGTTACACTTCCTAAATGTATTTTCCATTGAAAGGAAACCCTACATTAGAATATGTACTCCTGCATTTCAATGCTATTCTTATCTATATTGCTGACATTTTGATGTTATCCTTAATGATAAACCACACTTGCACTAATGTTCTGTCATCATTATTAAACCATATATATAAGGTTATTTTATTGCTTTAAGACCTGTGTGTTATAAATTGACACTAATTAAAATTAAAGAGATTCAATGAATCTACTTATTAATCTATTTACATTATTTCAATATTATCTATTCTCTAGGCAATGTCATTGCTGAGTCAAGTAATATACTATTTTAATATAAGGCATTCTCCAGACTATATTGCTGCTGAGAATAGTGATATACTCTAGAGCAGTAATAGTCAACCTGGTCCCTACCACCCATTAGTGGGTGGTTTAGGATTTCAGGTGGGTGGTGGTGGGTTCTGCAGAAAGCGCTCAGTGGGCCTCGATGGCTGTGGACCAAGGCCGTCAGGAGAGATCCTTTTATCTCCCCTGCTGGCCCATGCAGAGCCAGCCTTGGTGTAAGCCATCAAAGATCTCCCTCACAAGCCTGCTGACACTTAGTTCCAGCAGAGGGAGGGAAGTGTCTGGGTTGCAACACTTCGAAACAGTGCTGTGCTTGCAGGAGTACAGGAGAGTCAGCATGCAGCCGGTGGAGCTGCATGCTAAAGTTAACATGACACCATTGGACAATCAGGGCTTGCAGCATTATGTCCCCCCACCCTGCTGAAAGGTAAGAGGAAGGGAGATTAAGGTAGATTCCCACATCTCACCCACCTACACACAGCATAGACCTTATGCACCCTTCACACACAAACCCACACTACACCCCTAACACGCACATACTACCCACCTCACACACACACAGACTGCCCCCACACACACTTTACACCCCTCACACACTGCTACCCTCACACACACACACACACACACACACACACACACACACAGGCTGCACCCCCCCCCCCACACACACACACATAGACTGCCCCCTCACACACACAGCCCCCTTCACACACCACTCCCCCCCACAAACACTCCACCCCTCACAAACACTCCACTCCTCAAATACATACATACACACACAGCCTTCCTACACACACCACTCCTCATGCACACTGCTCCCTCACACACATACAGCACCTTTCACACATGCACAGCACCTTTCACACAGGCACAGCTACCCTCACACACAGCACCCTTCACACACACACTGCACCCTTCACATACACACTGTACCCTTCACACACACACTGTACCCTTCACACACACACACTGTACCCCTCATACACACACTGTACCCCTCACACACACACACACTGTACCCCTCACACACACACACACTGTACCCCTCACACACACACACTGTACCCCTCACACACACACTGTACCCCTCACACACACACACTGTACCCCTCACACACACACACTGTACCCCTCACACACACATTTCACCCCTCACCCATACACAGCAACCTACACAGACACGATGCCTCCCTCACACACACTGCCTCCCTCAAACACACTGCACCTCTCTCTCAAACACACCACCCCTCACACACAGCACCATTTACACACACACTACACCCTTCACACACACACTGTATTCCTCACCCACACAGCACCCTACATAGACACGCTGCCTCGCTCACACACACTGCCTCCCTCACACACAATGCACCTCTCTCTCTCTCACACATACACTCACACTACACCCTTCACACACAGCACCTCACAGACATATATAGAAAAAAAGTAGAATGGAATATAGAAAAAAAAGGAAAAAATAGGTATATTTAAGTACATATTTAAAAGAAAATTACTTGCACTATAAAATTGCACTGGTGAGTGGTAAGGAAATGTTACCATCAAGAACGACACAAACGTGGGCGGTAAGTATTAAAAGGTTGACTAACCCTGCTCTAGAGAATACATTTTATTGAAATACAATTTTTAAAGTTTGCTGAAATTGTATTCAGACAATGTGTAATGTTTATCTTAACATACATATAGATTGCCCCATTTGGGTTATCATGCTTTGGGCTTAACGAAAGTAGCAAAGCCGTATATTTGAGATATTCTTGATCATAATACACCTACTTTATTTAAACATTTACAATATGATAAATAAAATATCAAGTTATGCTATAAGGAGTGATGGGCATTTAATTTAAGATTTGGGGATTTCTGATCCTAACAGTTTTGAACATAGTCACATAGTTACATAGTTCCATAGCTGAAAAGAGACTTGCGTCCATGAAGTTCAGCCTTCCTCACATATGTTTTTGCTATTGATCCATATAAAATGTGATTATATAAAAAAAAGACTCAGTCTGAAGCGCTTCCAATTTTGCAACAAACTAGGAAAAAATTCCTTCTTTACCTCAAAATGTCAGTCAAATATCTCCTTGTGTCAAGCAGCTATTACCCCACTAATAGCTTGTTTGATTCCTAATTTGAACCTCACCTGGTTTAAAAAGAATAAGTGATTGACAGGAAAAAAAGATGAATGATGGCTAGGAGACGGACACTAAATGTTGATTTTAATCACAGATCAACAAGTGACCAATAAATGGAAAATGGAAAAGTAAATACATCTATATTCATATATTTAATAAATATATAATATACAAATATATAAATATAGTTTTATGTACTGCTCCTTCTTTTATCACAATATTGATTTATTATTTTCAATTAATCTGTGTACCAAATGGTGGGAAAATATTTGAATATAGTAAATATATATAATAGTCATAGTAAAAATAAGTATATCATTTGCAGTACTGTGGGTTTTTTTCAAAATTTTGTTCCTGAAACAATTCCATATTTAAAATTCCAAAATTAGAGTTAAAATGCCACATGGATAAATATTTGACCACTCGAAGAAATTATTATTTTTTTGGACAATTAAATTTGGCAGAACCAAAGAAAAACAAAGTTCTCTTCTATTTTTGCATATCTTAATGATTTATCCTTATGCATATGCATCAGATAAGGAAGGGAGCTGCATATATGCATGTGCAACACACACTTACCATCATTGTTGTCCTGCTTGGGTAGGCTCTCTGAGATACTGATCACCATGATTGGTTGTTGCAATGGCTCTGTTGCAGTTCTGCACATTTGCAACACAACATTTAAAGTTGCCCTACAGATCTGAAAAGACTTTAAGTAAGGTTTTTGCTTACATTGTACTTCATGATCCAATGGTATGTATTTCTACAATATATTTTATATACAGGCTTTGCTTTTTGGGACAAATATTTCATTTTTTGCAAGTCTTTCAATTTTTTCCTCAACTTTAATAAAAATACTTACATTTTGTGATGTAATATCTCTTTTCTCTGGATACAATTATAGCAGTGCTATATTGCCCATTTATCTCTCTCTCTATAAAGTGGATCAAAAGTACAACACAAGGAATTCTACCCAAATGTGATCCATAACCTGGCATACAGGTTATGATGCTTCCAAAGTAAGTCAGTCCAAATGTAGAGCACCCTTTATATACATAGTACAGGGATATGTAACCTTTGGCACCCCAGATGTTGTGCACTACACCTTCCATGATGCTTTGCCAGCATTATAAGGCCAGTGAGATAGCTCAGCAGGCTAATGCATCATCAGTAGAATGTTTGAACCCTGTTCAAATCTTGGCAGGGTTGACTTAGCCCTTCATCCTTCCAAGGTAGATAAAATGAGTACCATTAAATTGGGTAGTAGTAACAACCCCTGTATGTTGGGCTAAGGTAACATCCCCAGGATGCACTTGAAAACCAGAGTAATCTGAATGTACCTTTCCTGGTTAAATACTTTAGTATTATTATTATTATTATTATTATTATGGCTGTATGAGCATTCGGGGAGATGCAGTCCAAAACATCTGCAGTTACCTACTCCTGTCCTAGTAAATTATAAACCACGTTAAGATAATGTTTGTGTGCTTCCATCTTTTCTCTTTATTATTCAACTAGCAATATCTAAATGTCTTCTTCACTGTTACCATAAATGTTAATATAGATATAGAAATATCTTCTTCTTTCAAATTAGATGAACTTCCAGTTTTTATTTTATCATTTTTACGCTCCTTCTTTGCAGCAAACATAAAAATTAAAAACAAAGTTGTAAAGACCTCTTGCTCACATTATCTACAAATAAATTAGATGCCCTTCTTAGTGGAACACATACACACTTACTTTGAAACGTGTCTGGGAGTGTACCCACTGACTAACATGACAAAATATGACCCTACAGTCAATGTTGAAATGCAATTACTAGAATTCCAAGAAAGTCAACAACACGCAAACTATTATGGAAAATATAATCTAACTAAAAGTTGGTGCTAATGTTGGATATCCGTTATCTAGACAAGGTATTACATTATATATTTATATGTAGTTATGCAATATTTTTAAAGAAGGGCATTTATTTTTTCATGTTTAAAAATTCTTCAACTTTTCTTTTATTTTAGTGGTTTCTAGGCTTGTGAATTTTAAACAAACTACTTTGAATTACATTTCAAACACAGTACTCTTTTTCTCAACATCAAAGTAAACCTTATGTGATTATATATAAAGTGTCTCACCTCTAGAGCCATTTAAAATGTTCCATGAACTGGAACAAAACAGTTATATTGTTGAACAGTTTGAGGTGAGCTATTTATTACTAGTGCCTTAATAAATAAAGCCTAGGTTACCATGGTAACATGAAAATACATAAGGACATTGAACACAAAGATACAGTACATTATTACCAAAATACGTTGGACTTTATTACTCTATCATTGTCATACATACAGAATTGTGCTTGCAGGTACTATTGTGTTTGGTAAAAAAAATGTTTAGTCTTAAAGCAAGCAAGATCCAAAAGCTTGTCATTTCAAAATAATGTAACTTAATAAGGTTACTTAAAAAGAAAAATAGTATACATGAATCTGTAATACTCTGCTTTTTTTTTTCCAAAGTAAAATAAATAAAAATATACACAAACACACACACAAAAAAAAAAAGGATAGATAGATGGATGGATAAATAAATAAATAAAGGGATTCAGATAAAGATTTATAAAGGCAAAACCAAGAGTGAAAATTTGAACATGAATACCGCACTCCATGCTAAGGAAAAATTCATAGCTGAGTTTGTGAAAAAATTAATTTATTGATTAATAACCCAGTGTAATTCAAAAAGTTGCTCCAGTTAATTGGTGACCTGACCTTATCCTAAATTGATATATCATGCACATCGAGAAAATGTATAATATATACACAATATTTACAACCACTGGCCATCCCTTCATAATCTCATATATCATACACCAAGCACAGGTTCATGGTATGTACAATGATTATTTACAACTAATTACAGTCCTGATATCCCATACGCGTGGGGATAAGATATCCTAGGTGGATCCACCACCTGTTAATGTACTGATAGGCCTTAAGGAAAACGAGACATCTAATTTTTCTTAAGGCCTATCAGTACATTAACAGGTGGTGGATCCAGTTCACCAATTAACTGGAGCAACTTTTTGAATAACACTGGGTTATTAATCAATAAATAAACTCAGCTATGAATTTTTCCTTAGCATGCATAATCAATGCATAGAGTTCCATATTCATGTTCAAATTGTTGTATATATTATGAGGTTACATTGGGGTTGACCTCGAATACCTGCACCCACATGTAATTGAGTGCCAGCACAATTTATTTTGCACATTGCCACCGATACGCTCTTGGTTTGCAAAACCAAGAGCGTATCGGTGGCAATGTGCAAAATAAGGAGCAATCACCATGTAAACCAATGAATTGTCTCTCAATATGTATCACTATCCATCCAAAATAAAATGTGTTGCCTTAAAAAAATTCACCCTGTGTTTTTATTTTTTTCCCAATGCACTTACAGAAATAAACCATATTAAGGAGGCAAGACATTAATAGGACAGTTTCACCACTGTTGTGCATCATTTCCTTATGCATAAAGGCTAATTGATTCTGGTCCTAGAAAAAAATCAAACCTAAAATAGGCAGCCAGTATAAAAATGTTTTATCATGGATGGATATAGTACAACAATATGTTTTTGCTTATGTTAGGTTACTTGCATTGAAAATGTTTAAAGGAACTTTATATAGTACTTTGTTCTTCTCTCCATTGTAATGATACGTTTCAGATACTCATTTACTCAGGTATAACAGGTTTAATGCTGTAGCTTGAAGCAAAATTTCAGGTTAAAATTTGGACTTAGTAATATTAATGAGAAAAATTGTAATAATAACAACCACAGCAGGTCCATTTTATTTGGTGTACTTGATGTGACAGTAAGCAGGAGAACTGGTTGTATGAGGGTTCTCCTGTTCTCACCTGTCACTATCTTTGTCCGAACTAGAGGTCTTTATCAATGGAATACCCATCTCGGCCAAGCATTGACTGAGAGGTCAGGAGAAGGATTGCATTGTGAATAGATTTATAATAAACTCCTATGCATTATGCTAGAACAACGCAAAGAGGAAATTTAACATACATTTGTTTTACACACAGTTGTGCATTTCATGGCACATGATGTTTTGTAAGCCTGTATTGTTTAGGTGGTGGAGTCATCAATGCAATTTTCCATGATGATGCTTTTATTGCATGTGCCAGTTTAGAGTGCCCAATCTTAAGCAGAACTAAAACATGTATGCCCAAGAATAATGTGAGTTACACACCTAAGTGGCACCTGCTAGACTAACTCCCACTAATATAGGGAAGCACTGGGACATATGTACTTTACTAATAAAAATATCATGTAATATAACCGAAAGAAATATCATGTATTATAAGAGATACGTAACTGGAAAGTGTAAATTAGGAGAAAATAATGCCGTCTGGAGATATTTGGAAAACTCTTGAACTTTGTGCTCATGTTTTATTATGAGAAATTCTTAGGAATAAATATATATTGTTTATAAGTATATACTATATATAAATAAATATCTATCCAGAACACCAGACCGTAACTCTGGCAAATTTGCTAGACTCGGACGTGGATCAACATAGACACCGTTGAGTTCAATGTTAAGGGACTTATTTATAAAGAAAATGGAAATTATGATAATTTAGGGTTGTAAGAAGCAATTGAGGTAAATAAATATACTTCTAAGTATATCTTGTTAATAAAAATGTATGAGACATCAGCACAATTTACATCGATTAGACAGTTTTATGTGTCTGGTGAATTTCCATTGTACATCAACAAAATAAAAATCAATAAAATCACTTTGTCTTATGCAGTGCTTATTCTGCTATCATTTCTTTCCTTGAAATTAAAATTGAAAATGTAGGCAAAAATAGACGATTCAGAAAAAGTGTCCAGCTTTTGTGCAACTTGACTCACTATAAGTCGTTCCTTTCTGAAAACCATCTTGAAAGGTTCTGAGAGTCATAAGGTCTCCACCGATCACATGTGAATGTCACTTATTTGTGAACCAAAAATCTATACAATTCCATAAATAAAATTGTATGTACTAACCAAGGTCAAATTAACCACATAAATTATTATTAGAAAATAATAACTGTTTGACTATAAAAAATAATAAATCCTGTTGCAGCACATCTAATTCATGCACAGAATTTCACACGTAAAAATGCAATTATTTTTTCTTTTTAAGTACAGAATGTGTGGATCACGTTTAATTTAATAATTGATTTTATTAGGCAGAAATTTGTGAATTCCTGATTACCTACAGAATGGCATTACGCACATTTTGGTATATGCATGGGCAAACTCCTCCAAGTTATTCTAAGTCAACAGCATCCATCACACTTCGTCTTCTAAGTTGTCAGAGACAAAAATTACTTGCAGACTGAAGTTTTAGACACCAATGGTAGTTCCCCTTATGATCATCAATATCATGTTCATTGCTATTTATCATTTGTAAAATACCTTAATATAATGAATGTTATATTTATTCTTCCCTTCCACAGTATTCAACATCACACCTAGTGGGTCTAGGTGCCCAGTGCCACCACTCATATCTGTTTTAACAATAGGTTAAGCTTTACATTTTTTTAACAATAGGTTAAGCTTTACATTTAAAATAAATATTTTTTTTTCACTGTAATAGAAGAGCAGTTGCCTGCCTGCCAGCTTCTGTGTGAGGTTCACATTGGATACTGTGCCTATTTGCCCAGTGCCACCACTCATATCTGTTTTAACAATAGGTTAAGCTTTACATTTAAAATAAATATTTTTTTTTCACTGTAATAGAAGAGCAGTTAGTTGTCTGCAAGCGTCTGTGTTTCAGGCCTACTTCAGCGTGTGCTCTGCAGACCTGTGCCAGCATGCTTTGACAGTTGCCAATCATATTTGGTGTCTCTTTAGCGTGCTTTTACAACCAAAATTTTGTTTCCACTGTAATAGAAGAGCAGTTGCCTGCCTGCCAGCTTCTGTGTGAGGTTCACATTGGATACTGTGCCTATTTGCCCAGTGCCACCACTCATATCTGTTTTAACAATAGGTTAAGCTTTACATTTAAAATAAATATTTTTTTTTCACTGTAATAGAAGAGCAGTTGCCTGCCTGCCAGCTTCTGTGTGAGGTTCACATTGGATACTGTGCCTATTTGCCCAGTGCCACCACTCATATCTGTTTTAAAAATAGGTTAAGCTTTACATTTAAAATAAATATTTTTTTTCACTGTAATAGAAGAGCAGTTAGTTGTCTGCAAGCGTCTGTGTTTCAGGCCTACTTCAGCGTGTGCTCTGCAGACCTGTGCCAGCGTGCTTTGACAGTTGCCACTCATATCTTGTGTCTCTATAGCGTGCTTTTACAACCAAAATTTTGTTTCCACTGTAATAGAAGAGCAGTTGCCTGCCTGCCAGCTTCTGTGTGAGGTTCACATTGGATACTGTGCCTATTTGCCCAGTGCCACCACTCATATCTGTTTTAACAATAGGTTAAGCTTTACATTTAAAATAAATATTTTTTTTTCACTGTAATAGAAGAGCAGTTAGTTGTCTGCAAGCGTATGTGTTTCAGGCCTACTTCAGCGTGTGCTCTGCAGACCTGTGCCAGCGTGCTTTGACAGTTGCCACTCATATCTTGTGTCTCTATAGTGTGCTTTTACAACCAAAATTTTGTTTCCACTGTAATAGAAGAGCAGTTGCCTGCCTGCCAGCTTCTGTGTGAGGTTCACATTGGATACTGTGCCCTGTGGTGTGTGACAACGGAAAAAATTTGATAGCGGCATTGAAGTTGGGCAAGTTGACACATGTGCCGTGCATGGCACATGTGTGTAATCTGATCGTACAACGCTTTGTGCATAAGTACACAGGCTTACAGGACGTCCTGAAGCAGGCCAGGAAGGTGTGTGGCCATTTCAGGCATTCCTACACGGCCATGGCTCACTTTGCCGATATCCAGCGGCGAAACAACATGCCAGTGAGGCGCTTGATTTGCGACAGCCCTACACGTTGGAATTCAACACTCCTAATGTTCGACCGCCTGCTCCAACAAGAAAAAGCTGTTAATGAATATTTGTATGACCGGGGTGCTAGGACAGCCTCTGGGGAGCTGGGAATTTTTTTGCCACGTTACTGGACGCTCATGCGCAATGCCTGTAGGCTCATGCGTCCTTTTGAGGAGGTGACAAACCTAGTCAGTCGCACCGAAGGCACCATCAGCGACATCATACCATTTGTTTTCTTCATGGAGCGTGCCCTGCGAAGAGTGCTGGATCAGGCTGTAGATGAGCGTGAAGAGGAAGAGGAAGAGTTGTGGTCACCATCACCACCAGAAACAGCCTTATCAGCATCGCTTGCTGGACCTGCGGCAACGCTGGAAGAGGATTGTGAGGAAGAGGAGTCAGAGGAGGATTGTAGCTTTGAGGAGGAGGAGCAAGACCAAACACAACAGGCATCCCAGGGTGCTCGTTGTCACCTATCTGGTACCCGTGGTGTTGTACGTGGCTGGGGGGAAGAACATACCTTCAATGACATCAGTGAGGAGGAGGAACGAGAAATGAGTAGCTCGGCATCCAACCTTGTGCAAATGGGGCCTTTCATGCTGTCCTGCCTGTTGAGGGACCCTCGTATAAAAAGGCTGAAGGAGAACGACCTGTACTGGGTGTCCACGCTACTAGACCCCCGGTATAAGCAGAAAGTGGCGGAAATGTTACCGAATTACAACAAGTCGGAAAGGATGCAGCATTTGCAAAATAAATAAAAAAGTATGCTTTACACAGCGTATAAGGGTGATGTCACAGCACAACGGGAATCTAACAGGGGGAGAGGTGGAAGTCATCCTCCTCCTCCTCCTCCCACGACCACGCCGGCAAGGACAGGACGCTTTAAAGACGTGTTGTTGATGGAGGACATGCGGACCTTTTTAAGTCCTATGCATCGCCACAGCCCTTCGGGATCCACCCTCAGAGAGCGACTCGACCGACAGGTAGCAGACTACCTCGCCTTAACTGCAGATATCGACACTCTGAGGAGCGATGAACCCCTTGACTACTGGGTGTGCAGGCTTGACCTGTGGCCTGAGCTATCCCAATTTGCGATAAAACTTCTGGCCTGCCCCGCTTCAAGTGTCCTGTCAGAAAGGACCTTCAGTGCAGCAGGAGGTATTGTCACTGAGAAGAGAAGTCGCCTAGGTCAAAAAAGTCTAGATTACCTCACCTTTATTAAGATGAATGAGGGATGGATCCCGAAGGGACTGACACTGTGCGATACATTCGCTTAAAAAAGGCCTGATGAGATGAGCTGCCTTGGGCTAAAAATGGTCCACACGCTGCTGTATTTTAGATCTGAATGACGTTTGACTTGCGTGACTTATCCGCCACCAACTAGGGTTCAAGCCGCCATGTTTTAGGGCACTTTCTGCCTGTGAAACAAACATCAATTTTTCTGGCCGCTGCTACAGCAGCGGCTGCAACAATACAAATTTTTCAGGCATGTGTACATGCCTAATTTTTAGGCCCACTGGTGCAGCACTGTGGCTTAAAAAACCAAACCAAAAATTAAAATCCTCCAAGATGGCACCAATATACCAGTGGTCTAAGCATCTTCCCACCTTGGCCTAAAAAGGGGAGGTGATTCAACAATTAAAAATCTCTGCCATTTACACGTCCACTGATAGGAGACGCGGAAGGTATTAAACTGATATGAACAATACTCCACTCCTATCAGTAGGTCCGTCCCATTGTAATTTATGCCCCCCACCCACCGCGCAGGGATGGGGGCCGGGGGGGAGGAAAGTAGGCCCCCCCATTGTGATTTATGCCCCCACCCACCGCGCAGGGGTGGGGGCTGAGGGGGGAGGACAGTAGGTCACCCCATTGTGATTTATGGCCCCCACCCACCGCGCAGGGGTTGGGGAGGACAGTAGCTCCCCCCAGTGTGTATCAGGGGCTTTGAGGACAGGTGTGAATCCATACCTGCCAAGTGACCCTATGTAGGGGGAACAGTCTCTATTCAGCTCTGTGTCAGTGTGTATCATGGTCTCTGTGGACGGTGAACAGTCTCTATTCTGCTCTGTGTCAGTGTGTATCATGGTCTCTGTGGACAGGGAACAGTCTCTATTCTGCTCTGTGTCAGTGTGTATCAGGGGTTTTGAGGACAGGTGTCAATCCATATCTGCCAAGTGACCCTATGTAGGAGGAACAGTCCCTATTCTGCTCTGTGTCAGTGTATATCAGGGATCATTAGGATAGGTGTCAATCCATATCTGCCAAGTGACCCTATGTAAGGGGAACAGTCTCTATTCTGCTCTGTGTCAGTGTGTATCAGGGGTTTTGAGGACAGGTGTCAATCCATATCTGCCAAGTGACCCTATGTAGGGGGAACAGTCTCTATTCTGCTCTGTGTCAGTGTGTATCAGGGATCATTAGGATAGGTGTCAATCCATATCTGCCAAGTGACCCTATGTAGGGGGAACAGTCCCTATTCTGCTCTGTGTCAGTGTGTATCAGGGGTTTTGAGGACAGGTGTCAATCCATATCTGCCAAGTGACCCTATGTAGGGGGAACAGTCTCTATTCTGCTCTGTGTCAGTGTGTATCAGGGATCATTAGGATAGGTGTCAATCCATATCTGCAAAGTGACCCTATGTAGGGGGAACAGTCCCTATTCTGCTCTGTGTCAGTGTGTATCAGTGGTTTTGAGGACAGGTGTCAATCCATATCTGCCAAGTGACCCTATGTAGGGGGAACAGTCTCTATTCTGCTCTGTGTCAGTGTGTGTCAGGGCTGGGCTTTGAGGACAGGTGTCAATGTTAGGTGATTTCTGCCCTTTATGGATTAAAAGCAGACTCTGCATCAACTGTGCAATTTTCCATGGGAGTTTTGCCATGGATCCCCCTCTGGCATGCCACAGTCCAGGTGTTAGTCCCCTTGAAACAACTTTTCCATCACTATTGTGGCCAGAAAGAGTCCCTGTTGTTTTTAAAATTCGCCTGCCCATTGAAGTCAATGGCGGTTCGCGGGTTCGCGAACATTTGCGAAAATTTCGGGTTCGCGACAACACTAATTGTGATATCTTTTGCTTCTCTTCACTGGTTGCTTTATTCTCCCCATGCCCTTTCCCATTGCTAGAGGCTTTTGCATTTGTGCTCCTTACTATACTAGTTAGTGTCTTGTTTATTTCTCTGTCAAATGTCTTTTTATTTTGTCAGACTTAAAGGAACACTATAGTCACCTAAATTACTTTAGCTAAATAAAGCAGTTTTAGTGTATAGAAAATTCCCCTTCAATTTCACTGCTCAATTCACTGTCATTTAGGAGTTAAATCACTTTGTTTCTGTTTATGCAGCCCTAGCCACACCTCCCCTGGCTATGATTGACAGAGCCGGCATGAAAAAAAACTGGTTTCACTTTCAAACAGATGTAATTTACCTTAAATAATTGTATCTCAATCTCTAAATTGAACTTTAATCCCATACAGGAGGCTCTTGCAGGGTCTAGCAAGCTATTAATATAGCAGGGGATAAAACAATCTTAATTAAACAGAACTTGCAATAAAGAAGGCCTAAATAGGGCTCTCTTTACAGGAAGTGTTTATGGAAGGCTGTGCAAGTCACATGCAGGGAGGTGTGACGAGAGTTCATAAACAAAGGGATTTAACTCCTAAATGGCAGAGGATTGAGCAGTGAGGCTGCAGGGGCGTGTTCTATACACCAAAACTAATTCATTAAGCTAAAGTTGTTCAGGTGACTATAGTGTCCCTTTAATACTCAAATTGAACTTAACAAGGATACTGAAAAAAAGTTAATTCAATGATAAATTTTCTGTTTTATGAAATGTTCCAACAAGGAAAAACATGGGGTTATAACTGTGCATGTAAATATATATTTTAAGTGTGTCATAATCATACCACTAATATATTTTTTATAATTTTTAAATTAGACTGATTATCATTAAAGCATGCTAGTAAATGAACACAGTGATGGTAAAGTTCACTAAGTGAAGTTTTAGTTTATTAAAAAGTCATGTCTATATAATTGTAGCCTTGTATTAACCAAAACATTAGGCATCAGCATCAGCTTCAACTGTGGGTATCTTGTTATTTATAAATATTGGATTACTGTAGCAGACAATATACAAATAGCTGTGCTGTTGACATAAAAAATCCAAAAGAAAAACACATACATTTTGTTTTGGAAAGACTACATTTTAGTAAGTGTGTAATCATCCAATTAGAAAAGAGGCAACGTTATCCAATCCTATGCGGGCAGGTGAAAGATCAGAAGTGTTGCGTTAATATAATTGTTGTCAGTATCTAGATGGTACTGAAATCCAAAGGAGCTTCTAAGGTTATCTAGGAAAACATTATAAAATAAAAACACAAGGGGACGAGAACTGAGACTTTAGGATTCCACCTGAAAGATGGGAAGTAGGGTGGAGGTGGAGCCCCCAAAAAATGAAGTTGAATAACCATTGGGAATGTCGAAGAGAATGTAGGGAGTTTGAGAAAGGAGAAAATGGTCAGCAGTGTCAGAAACAGCAGAAGGTAGATGTGACAAATTCCCCTTTTCCTGTGAGTTTGCCATGAGTTTTTGGAAGGGTCTGTTTGCCAGCCTCCTACCCTGTGACTATGGCCCCTGCAATAGACCTGGCTAAAATACTTTAGAATGCTCTGTTCATGTGAAGTATGTACTTTTGTACTCCAGACAGAGAGACAGAGAGACCGACCGTTAGCACTAATTCTCTTTTGGGCATGGGGCCATGTGCACGCTCTGTCAAAAATAAGACTTCCAGGAAGTTCCTGAACCCCTGAACTGATCTGGATGATTTTTGGATATGTTGGTCACTCAGATCAGGGCTATCAGGGGATGTATTTTTAGGGTACTTTAGGGGTGTTTTTTGAAAAAATTATGTTTTTTCGGTGCTTGGAGATAATTGAATTAGAATTAGTACAATTACTGATCCAATCATCTCCCAAGCAGAGGGGATGGATTGTGTGCTATGTGTAGGAGTGTCTTACTTTGTAAATGTGTTATTATTGGTTTGTAAGTTTGTGTCCCTGGGGACTTGCATAAAAGGCCAGTGTGGCTCCAATTAAAGAGAGATTTGTTTTACCCTTCATGAAGTCTTGGCTCATGTTTGGGGGACTGGAGAAATACATTCACTCTGGGGATTGCTATAATCACTATACTCCCCTGAGTATAATCACTAGCTCTTATAAGAGCTGTTCCTGCTATGCTCTCTGGACTAGGAGAGGTCTACCCACTGGAAGCTGGATCCTGGTCTTGATCATGAGTGGGTGGAGGACGGCGAGACCCCAACTAAGCTGTGGCAGTTTGTGGAGTCTACGGTGGTTATGCTGTACCAGTACAGTGCTTATGGTGCTCGCAAGTACTAGGAAGCAGTGATTGAGGGAGGTACCCGGTCGGGGTGCCAGGCGGTGCAGTACAGTAGAGAAGAAATAAGAAAGAGTAATGAACTTTAAATTTAGTGGTGAATAACTCCATATTTTTTTGGGTTAGGGTTATTTCATCAGAGTGCATAAATTTAGGGAGATTGCTAAAACTGAGAAAGTAGGTATTGAGAATGTGAGTCTGAAAGGTAAATAAAATCATTATAAAAACCTTTGTAGTGAGGCAGAGTAGCAATGTGGAATGGTATTAAGATTGAGAAATAGGTTCACAAGATATTTTTATTTAGGATGAAAATGGCATCTGTATGTTTGAGGGAAGTGAGGAAGAGCAGATGATGGAATTAAATACTTTGAAAGACATTTGTGTTGTGATAATGTGCCAGTTAGGTAAGTAAAAATTTGATTGGCCAGATAGAGGGCTCAGACATAAGAATGTAATGAATTTACAATGTAAGAATTCTGATGAGGTATCGAGTTAGCCAGGGTTGACCGGACTGACAGGATTAAACATTACAAATTCTTTTTTAACAAATGCAGATCTCCTGATGTCAATGTATATTTTTTCCCAATACTGGGAACATTCTGCTTGCACCTAAGAACTGAGGTTTTCCATTACCATGCTTTTATTTGAAAATGTCCATAATCCATTTAGCTTTGATCCATTAAAAGGTGAGGTGTTTAAAAAAGCCTTCAAGAACATCCCAACAAGTGCACAGGTGTGTTATTGAAAATGACCGAGCTACTGATTAAATTATCTGTGCTAAAAGAGAGCTTTCAGTAATAACCCATTCATTGGTTGGGACAGGTTTTAAATATACTCTTATGCGGCTGTGTCATTGTTTTAAATATTTATGTTAAGGTTGCCATAACATGCACATCCATCTATCTGCAGACCAAACAAGTAAATACCTAGAACGGAATTTGCTGAATGACAAATCCAAATGGCAGGCAATTTGAAGGAATGAAGAGTGACACATCTTGATCATTTCTTTCGTGCGGCTCAGAAGCCTCATCAATTCCGATTACATTAGGGAATGTTTAAACTAAATGTTCACTCATTTGGCATACTCTTTAGAACAATTATTCTTCACTTGATTTAGTACACTTGCTTAAAATAAAAGAATACTCTTTATTTCTACATTCTTGAAGCAGAACAATTACATCCACATGTGTCTCAATTTTCTGCAATGTTTTAAAATCCCCTGAACAATTCATACCTCAATAAAGGATATATTTGTAGCCCTAGGTGTTAAAAATCTTCATAGATACAAAAGCATCTTTTATCTACTTTACAATGATAACAGTAGTAAGATTTTTTTTTTGCAGTAGGTATAATAAGAATGCAAACTAAAGCTTTTTATACAGTGAAAAAAAATATTAAATGACAAGCAAAAGAACATAAACATTTACAATTTTCTTTCAATAGAAGAGAGATGATTTCTTATTTTTTATCTGTTGCCGACAACACATAAAAGGTGGTAAAAGATCTTAGATATGACCTGTCACATAATTCAACTGAAGTGTTTTTTTGTTTGTTTTTTGTTTTTTTAATAGGCACGCTTATTTTTACCCACCATTAAAGAGAAGACTGGGACATGCAGCATAGGGAAATACCCTAAAAATAAATGTAGTCCTATTGCTACGTTTCCATGTTTCCAGGCCACTGGGACAAGTTACCAGGAATAGAGTTTCAAAAACACCTTTGATATATAAATAAATATATATATATATATATATACATGGTAAATACATATACCATTGAAATTCTTGTATTCGGGAGAATTATTAAGAGATTCCAGTAAGTAGCATGGCCAGTCATGAGCAAGGTAGTCTGTTCGGCAGAGCCTGAACTGTTGGATCTGTTTTATTCACATGGTCAAGGGTTAAAGGAACACTTCAAGTACCATAGCCACTACGTGGCACTGGAGTGGTTATGGTGTCAATAGTGCCCTTGCAACATGACCAGTTTAAGTAGTCAAACTGGTGTGAGTGACTAATGTACTGTCTGTGTATCTATCAGTTTGTCTCGTGCAAAAATTGATTTCCAATTAGGTACACCTTAGGTAGGACTGGATTTCCCATTAGTGAACACTAAGTCTCTTTGATGGTGAAGGTATTAGTGTGTTTTACTCATTGTACTGCCTTTACTATTTTATTTATTTTTTAACTTATAAGTCTGCTAAACAAAGTCATGTTTTATAATATATCCTTGGACTTACCCTGACCCTTACCATTACTTACAAAGTCACAATGTCATGTGGACTGAGCTTAACCATCATTTTTCTCCTACACAGTGAGTACGTCTCCAATGTTTGTATCTACATAATACACTACAAGACTGTCTACCAGCTTACAAGATCCTGGGGTGGGGTAGTTGTCACCTTGGACTGCTTTCTAAAACCTGGTTGAATGCCTCACACACTGAGCACTTTACTAAAAGAACAAACCAGATATCCAGATGCGGGGATCATACCACCCATGCACATCAAATTAGAGCTATCTTAAGCTCAACACTCTGTAAGTGCATTTCTTCTTTTTCTTATACTCACCTGTCCTGGATATTCTGCACTGTATTTTGTTGTACTCTTTTTTTTTTTTTTTTTCACCTAATTCTGAGGACATATCTACTTCTGTGAATACATCAAAGGCACTACTCTCTCCTACCATTATACTTTAATTATTAAGGATCTAATTTCTCCCAATAAACATCCTTTATACAACTGTTACCTATCTCCAGATTTTAGTCATCTCATCAGTAAACACCCTATGCAATCAAATCAATTTAACCTCTTTCTAATGATAAATTATCTTTACCCTAACCACTTCTAACAGTATCTTTAAAGCTGCAAGTATTTACACTGCTGTATACACATACTATGTTCACAGATTCAAACACAACACATTACTACTTCCCCTCCTTATGGTCTTTTGGTCACTTCTCACTTTATCTGTTAATAAAATCAACATTTAGTGGCTGTCTCGTAACCATCAATCATATTTTTCACCATTTATAATCTTCTCTATTGGTGCCACCAAATTAAAAAGCAAAGGGAAATGCTATACCATTGTGCAAGGAACTTGTACTGCACTGACTGAGCAATAATTGATTACATGGAAAAACATCACAAAGGGAGCCTTGAAAAAGGTAAGTAAACATTTTTTTTTAATTTTTTAATTTTGTTTGTAAAAGGTGGAGGAGGGCACCTATGTAGAGCTAGGGTAAGGGGCACTTTAATATAGGGGACCAATGTAGAGCTAGGGTAAGGGGCACTTTAATATAGGGGACCAATGTAGAGCTAGGGTAAGGGGCACTATAATGTAGGGGACCTATGTAGAGCTAGGGTAAGGGGCACTTTAATATAGGGGACCTATGTAGAGCTAGGGTAAGGGGCACTTTAATATAGGGGACCTATGTAGAGCTAGGGTAAGGGGCACTTTACAGGTTTAATACAAAACATTTAAAGAGTTATGCGGCGCTTATTTAATAACAATCCAGTGCAGCCTAAAACAACGTAAAGTGTATTGTCACCTTGTACACTTAACAAAAATAGTAGAAAACCCAACCAAAAAGTGTTAAAGCGATTAAAAATGATTTACCTTTTAAAAATGAATGAGAAGGGTCTTGTACATTCAGATAAGAGGACCCTAAATAAAATAAATATAAAATGGAAAAAATAAATATATATATATAACCATCTTCTGTTTTATATATATATATATATATATATATATATATAAAACAGAAGATGGTTACAATTGGCACACTCACAATTTCAAGACCCCTAAAGAATGGCTCTGAACTGTATAGGCACTTAATCCACCATAGGGATTGTAGTAAACTCTTTTGCTGGAACAAGAAGGTATCCAGAAGCGACAGGAATCAGATGATAAATGTTAAAATCACTTTGTTCCATGTACAGTTAAAAGTAAACTGAAACAGCAGCACAACGCGTTTTGACCTCTGGCTGTTTATATACCTTACAAACAAACAAAAAATAAAATGCATACAGGTGTGTTACTTACTAATTGTAACGGATTGCCTGGCACTCCGACTGGGTACCTCCTTTGACGGATGCTCCTAGTGCTTCCCGAGGGCTCCAAGCACTCCACTAGACACCGTAACCACCGCAGACCCCACGAACCGCCACAGCTTGGTTTGGGTCTCGCCATCTTCCACCCACTCTGGACCAAAGACCAGGATCCAGCTTCCAGTAGGTAGACCTCTCGTAATCCTGAGAGCAGGAACAGGAACAAGCTCTCATAAGAGCTCAGTGATCATAGCAATATCCAGAGTGTAGGTAGTTCTCAGATCCCCCAACCATGAGCTGAAACTTCATGAAGAGTAGAACAAGTCTGAGGTTTTATTGGTACAGGCTGGCTTATATACAATTCCTCAGGTCAGAGGCACACCCCCTGGACCTGATGGAACACCGCATTTCAAACTGTAGAGACCAATAAGAGCACACATACAGTCTGTGACACTCCCATGGACAGCAAACAATCCCTCCCCTCTGCCTGTGATATAATTACAGTAGCTAATACAATAACCTAATTGTCCACAGGCAGAAAAACACACATTTTCCCTAAAAGTACAGAAAATACCCGAAAACATAACATATCTCCATAAAACATACATTTCCGGAGAGCCCCGATCTGGGGGAACAACCTACCTAAAAATTGTCCAGATCGGTTCAGGGGTTCAAAAGTTAGCTGGAAATCTCTTTTGACCGACCGACCGTACGCACGCATATTTCCATGTCCAAAACAGTTCCAGAGAATTAAGCTGTGCAGCCGGTCTATTTCCAATAGTTCAAATACTGTTCAAATTGTCGAATGTACTGGTGAATGGCCATAGTCTATGTGTGTCCCTGGTTAGTGGGCTTCAATGTACCAAACGCAACTGCTTTCGTATGAAAAATAAATGAATGGCTGGAAGTGTGGAAGTCCCACCAGTGTTCGTGTTAAATAGTGTCCAAAAAAAGTTCCAATCGTTCGACGACAAAACACTGCTGGCCGTTTGACAGTTTAAGATGGCCGCTGCCACGTGCTCCGGCAACCACCCAGCCCTTTGTCAATAAAGCTGCGGTTAACCACAGCTTCTGGGAGATTAACAGGCTGCACACTCCACTTGCGGGTGATCTGGCTGTTAGTCAGTTTGTTCGGTAAACGAACACCATAAGCTGTAGAAGGAAAAAAGGCACCAGCAAAACCTTTCCCCAGTCCTGAATCCATGTCTCATACATGGGCCATAATCACAGGGCAAAAGGCTGGCAAGCAGGCCTCTCCAAATCCCAGTTACGAAGGTGCTTTCGTCACACTAATTAAACCTAATATGATCCGAACCAGAAATACGTCGCCACACTCAAGATGGCGTCGTATCCAGTTTCAGCCATACTACAGTTTAAAATGTCTCATCCAAGATGGCCAAACTATACAAACTATAGTAATAAAAACTGCAATAAATACTCTTCCTGGGTAAACAACACCATTAATACTATAACAATAAAGTAAAAACATCACACAGACATAATAATAGCTGCTTGAATCCTCTGCAGTCCAGACCGGAAGTACGCCACCACACACAAGATGGCGACGCATCCGGTTTTGGCTGTGTTCCAATTGCAAATGTCCCTTCCATGATGGCCGTCTGTCAATCACAATGATGTATCCAAATTGTATAGGAGGGCTTCAGGGTCAATCAAGGTTGTGAGTGGAGTAAAAGATCATCCTGGTTGTGCGTATAAAAAACACACATATCGTCTCACAACTACAAATATGGCGGTATTCAAAGTTCCCATAAGGCATTGTGGTCCAGATTTCCAGCCAGTTTGTAGTGCATTGTATCTATGATAAGTTTATGTCATATTAAAATCAAAGAAAAAGGAGGGGAGTGGAAGATAAAAAGCAGGAATTAAGGAGAGAAGAACAAAACTTAAACATAAAATAAACTTAAAATCTAATAAAAATGTGATGAAAATACAAATATGTATGTAAGGTTTGCCTTCCTAAAGCTATAGTGTTCATTTAAATTAAATGAGATGCAAGTAAGCATTGTTACACTTATAAAAATTAGCTAAAGTGATAACAACAGCAAATACATATATTCAGTTTCCCCAAAACATCTGCCTAAAACAAGCTTAAAGAAGCTAACACAAATCTTATGGTTGATCTGGAACACAATAAGCTAATGCCACTCATGCAACATATATCTACTTTGACTAAATTGTAAAGCTTGCAAAATTGCTATTTTCAGGGTCCACACAATGCTATAGGCCTTAATTGTTGGACTTTTGTTATTATTATTTATGAATTTATGGTTTGCAGCTGATCTGAAGCTTGCACTCTTACTCGCGGGCGGCTCCCTTCTTTTGGAACAGCCTGTCTAACCCTATCAGACTCTCCCCCAGTCTTCAATTGTTTAAGAACTCCCTCAAAACACATCTGTTCACAAATGCTTATGGTCTCCCAGAGTAACTTATTTATACTTATCCCTATCTGTCTCTTGCTCTCTTGAAGAGCCACACTCCACTCTCACCTCCAGTTCTTCTACTTTTCCACCTTGTTTGGTGGCTGTCACCCTTGCTGCCCTGTTGTGTTTCTGTACTCCACCTCTTCTAGACAGTAAGCTCATTTGAGCAAGTCCCTCATGTAAATATTGTTCCTGTGTAAATGTCGCTGAACGCTGAACGCTGCTGGAGGAAGTTTTGCACCTTGTCAGACATTCTACACTATAAATTTGTCTTTCGTTCATACAGCACTGTCCTCACCCTTGCTAAACAGTCCTACTTTTCTTCTCTCATTAGCTCATGCTCCCGTAATCCTGGGCATCTCTTTAATACCTTTAACTCTCTTCTTCGGCCTGCTGTGGCTACCCCTCAAACTAATCATTCAGCTGATAGCTTTGCATGTTACTTTACTGACAAGATTAATCAGTTAAGGAATGTATTCTCCCCCTTCTCTCATCTCTATCTCAACCTCACTTGGACCATACCATCCTTGCCCTCCAAGACTTCTCTCCAACTACTGAACAGGAGGTGGTTGCGCTTCTCCTTACCTCTCTTCCCACTACGTGTCCGCTTAATCCCATCCCGTCCCACCTCACCAGATCTCTTGCTCCTTGTCTGGTGCAGTCGTTAACACACATCTTCACTGCTCTCTTTCTTCTGGTGTTAAGCTCCCCTTAAACAAGCTACCGTTGTACCTGTCCTCAAAAAGCCATCTCTTGACTCTACTTCCCCTTCCAACTATTGTCCCATATCCCTGCTCCCTTTTTCCTCAAAGCTTTTAGAATTTTTTTTTGTCTTTACCCATCTGACTTCCTCAATTCCAACTCTCTCCTTGACCTTCTTCAGTCTGGATTCTACCCCCTCCACTCAACAGAGACTGCTCTAACTAGAGTTACAAATTATCTATTTGCAGCTAAATCCAAAGGCCACTACTCTATACTAATTCTTCTTGACATCTCTGCTGCCTTTGACACTGTTGATCATGGCCTCCTTCTCCTAACTCTTCAATCTCTTCAATCTGTGGCACAGCCCCCTCATAGTTCTCCTCCTATCTCTCCCAATTTTCCTTCAGTGTCTCTTTATCCAATGACACCTCCTCTCCTCATCCTGTCTCAGTCGGAGTCCCTCAAGGTTCAGTTCTTGGTCCCCTTTTGTTCTCTCTCTATACTATCTCTCTTGGCAAGCTTATTCATTCATTTGGATTCTACTACCACCTGTACGCTGACGACACCCAGATATATCTCTAATCCCTTGACCTCTTTCTGCTGTCCTTCAATGTGTCACCAATTGCCTTTCTTCTATCTCTGAGTGGATGTCCTCCTGCTTTCTGAAACTCAATCTCTCTAGAACCGAGTTTCTTATTTTTCCTCCTCATAACACTGATCCTCCTCTTTCACTCTCCCTGCAGGTAGATGGTACCTGCCTCACCCCATCCTTTCAAGCTCGCTGTCTTGGTGTCATTTTTGATTCTGGCCTCATCTTTGTGCCTCATGTCCAGTCTGTTGCTAAAACCTGTTGATTCCAGCTTAAAAACATTGCCCGCATACACCCCTTTCTTATGCAAGATGCTGCTACAGCCACTTGTTCATGCTCTAGTACTCTCTTGCATAAATTACTGTAATTCTCTCCTAATTGGTCTCCCCAGAAGTCATACTTCCACCCTACAATCTGTGATGAATGCTGCTGCAAGGCTGATCTTTCTCTCCTGTCGCTCCTCTCACACCTCACCCCTCTGTCGATCCTTGAACTGGCTTCCTGTACCTTACAGGTGTCAATTTAAAACACTAACCCTTACGTATAAAGCTCTAACCAACTCTAGCCCCTCTTGGTCTCTCCGCTCCACTGGTGACCTTCCCCTGTCTGCTCCTCGCACCCTTACTGCAAATTCATGCCTGCAAGACTTCTCACGGGCGGCTCCTTTCCTTTGGAACAGCCTGCCTACCCCTGTCAGACTATGCCCTAGTCTTCCATCCTTTAAGAAGTCCATCTAAACCCAGCTTTTCAGGAACACTTATGGCCTCCAAGAGTAACTTCTATCTCTCAAACCTTTCTCTTGCTCTCTCCTAAAGGGCCACTCTCGCCTCCAGCTCTGCTACTTTCCCACCATGTTTATGTGCTGTCTCCCTCAATACCCTTCCTATTGTGTTTTTATACCCCACCTCCTCTAGACTGTAAGCTCATGTGAGCAGGGTCCTGAACTACCTATTGATTCTGTTACATTTTGTTATTGTCTCATTTGGTAAATTTCCCTTTTATTGTAAAGTGCTGCAAAATAAGCTGGAGCTATATAAATACCAATAATAATAATAATAATAATATTAATAATAATAAGTGTCGTAGAGTGTAGCAATGGAGACACACGTGTCCTCTTTGGCATTGCTGGACCACATCCATAACACATGAAGTATCAAGTATTTTGGCAATATATAAGCAAACCTCTGCTACATGACCAGTGCACACAATCCCTCTGTGCCTCATAATCGATAGAAGGAATTCCATGTGCTCCATGACCAGCAGGCAGTGAGCCTTGTACCTATTGTTCTCTAGAAGATATCTGTGCCTCAGTCAGCGAATATAGACTTAATATGTTTAAAATTCCCAGGTTAGAAATCCAGTTTTTCATTAACCTAGAAATCTTGGTTTATCCATGATCATGCAATGAATTATAACAACAGTCTTGTCACATTTTAAGCTCCTAGTTTCAGTAGCAGTAGTGGCAGAAAATTAGCAACATTTTTGGGTTGTGACCATGTTAAAAACAAATGTTCTTCTTAAAGTTCAGAAACTGTTATGAAACAAAACTGACTGTGATCAAGGTTGAAGAAAAAAATATATGAAATTATACAATATACAAATATATTTCTTTATTTAATCAGCAATGTTCAAGTTTCTTTGACAGAGCCATATGGAAGTTTGAAAGCATTTCATACAAGATATACAAAAACATTTTCTTTAAGTTTTCAAAGATATGTTATTCTGATGTTGCAAAATAAACAAGGGGAATATTTTAATGTACAATTCTACACACGCGTTCCTCTTTCCCATTGCAAAAATGCAAATGAATGCTCAGCTTGGATGGAATCAATCCAGAAAAATGACAGATTGGTGAAAATCAAAAGAAAACTTTTTAAGAGCACAGATGTGAAATTGTGTCATAGAAACACCACAAGCACAGCTTTATTCCAAGTTTAAATTAATTTAATTAGCAACAAACAATCAAAGAATAAATATTATGTATTTTGGCCAATGGTATTTTTTATTTTATTTTATTCATTTTAGCAATATGTCTGACATATAGGTTAATGAATCGTGGATAAACATAATACAACAGTACAATCAAAAAATGTGGATGTCTTATATTTTCATGCTTTATAAAAAAAATTCTTTGTTTGTTTTTTGTAATCATTTTTAAGTCATGCTATCATTGATTATCCCTGAGTACGGAAGAGTTTTGTTAAGCAAAAATGAACATATAAAACCTAAAAGCAACCAATCTTCTTTATTGTGCATTGAATTTGCTCGCCTTCAATGATTGTGACACATGTATTTATTAAGCATTGGAGAGAAATTGTCCCCTAGAGGATATCAGTAAATCTATAATCTTTAGAAACATGTGACAGCAATAAAATACTCAGATTTAAAACCAACAAGACATTCTGTTCTTGAGGAAAATATTTTATAAGAATTTATAGATTATGCAGACAGCATAAAAAAATATAGGCAACAATTCTTGTCAATATAATAATGGTTTAACATTTTAGTGGTAATTTCATTAAAGCTAAACAATCTGAGTAATGTGGTTCCTTCATTTGGGTCGAAAGGTTTTCTGTTTGCTAAATGACACAGTTGACAAAGTCATTAACCAAGCTGAACCTGAAGTTTTTATATACTATGAAATTACACAAAAATGCATCTAAAGCCCTCAAAGTATTTTGAATGAATATCTAATGAGCTCTTTATTTGTCAGTGTTTTCAGGGTTTACAAACAATACTCTTCAAAGACTATCTGAAACACCACTGTATAGAATGTAATTTAAAGCAGCACTATGACTCTACAGGGTTAACACCACAATCTAGCCACCCTGGTCCCCTCATGCCTCCCTAAAAATAGTAAAATCTTACTTGTATTCAAGTCTGGAGCTGCAGATTTTGTCCCTGTTTCCTGTAGACCTGCCCACTGCCTGCTGACATCAGCAGAGGTGGTAGCCTGATCCAATCACAATGCTTCCCCATAGGATTGGCTGAGACTGACAAAGAGGCAGATAAGTGGCAGAGCCAGCACAATTCAAATACAGCCCTGGCCAATCAGCATCTCCTCATAGAGATTAATTGAATCAATGAACCTCTATGAGGAAAGTTCAGTGTCTGCATGCAGAGGGAGGAGACACTGAATGTTTGGATGCATTTTAGGCAGCCATGACCCAGGAAGGATCTCTAACAGCCATCTGAGGAGTGGCCAGTGAAGCTATCACTAGGCTGTAATGTAAACACTGCATTTTCTCTGAAAATGATTCTACTCACCAGAACAAATGCAATAAGCTGGAGTTGTTCTGGTGACTATAGTGTCCCTTTAATATTATATTATTCTTTGCAGTAGAGGATTGCAATTCTACAAAACTCAAACTGTGAGTTTTCTTTCCACAATTCTGGCATATTCTTTCTAACATATCGTGTAGGTATCCTGGATAATGCTTACGTAGAACGCAAGACCAGAAATGAGAATTCATGATTTGTCTGTGAATATATTTTCACATCTACTATTTATGTTCCTGACAAATATTTCTTAGTGCTGTTGACAGGAAAAACTTTCTTTTAATATGAGACATCTAATTTACATTTGCAGAAAGCCATCGATGTAAAAATGAACCACTTAATGATTATGCAATGGGGATTATGCCCCTAACTGTGGAATCCAACATAACAACAATATGGAAAGTGCAACAGTCAACAAGCATGAAATAGTAATAATATTGAAAAGTGCTACTCAAGTCACTCTTCTGTAGAGTAAAACGTAGAAAAGCAATGTGACAATGTGTGTATATTATACAAACAATTCCAAGAAGACAAATCAAATAGTGCTAGTGCTATATAAGCTGAGTGTCTTTCAATATGTTGTAAGACTGTGGTTAATATATATGATGGAAAATTAATATGATAAATGCAATTTAACAAAAATACAGTGCTGAAGCTAAACAATTAAAGTGCTTTTATGTATATACTCACAATGCAAATTATATATCTTCTTAATGAAAATTATAATTTAAGTGACATTAGTATCCAAAATCTCATCAAATCTATACCTGTGGTCAACTTCAAAGGGCCTCTGAGCTGGGGGACTGGACATCAGATGCCCTTTTGGGGGTGACCACAGGTGCACTGTTCCCTAATCTATATTATATATAAATTTTGGTCACTATGGCAGTACCATTCTTGCAAGATGCATGTTCCGGATGTGCCCCCAATCCATTTTGGTTTTTACTAACATAACTACTGCCATTTTAAATAAATTCTTTCCTTGAATCTAATATGTCCAGATTCAGATTTTGGATATTTTACTATCCCCTGTTGGTGCTAATTAAGGTCTTTTTTATACTGGATATCTGGATTCAGGAAAATGAAGAAAAAATTTTTTTGGCAACACTGGGATCTAGATCAATTATTGTTTGATCATACAAAAAAAAAGAGACCAGTTCCCCAGCGTGAGCACTCTGTGTTGGAAAAGAGGAGGGGATAGGGAGTGACATCACATCCCCTCCTCTCGCTTACACAAATACAGAGCTCCCCCCACATGTGTGAAGGAGTAGGACGAGCTGTGATGCTAACAGCGACATTCTGCTCAGGAGAGGATGGAGAGTCAGCTTAAACAGATTGAAGTGGAAGGTAAGATGGGGCACAGATATCAGGGTAGGCACCAGAAGAGGGCTTGGGGAGGAGGAGGATAATTTGAAGGAATTGGGGGCATGATGAGAGACACAAACACACAGTGAATACAACTTTCTTAAACACTAACCAACCCTTCACACAAATACATTCAGGCATGCACACAAACTGACACACTGCACAAAGACACCCTCTTCATAATCTCACACACACACTCTGAAATGCCATACAAATCTAGCCTTTATGCAAACACCAGCATTTACAAACATAGCTTAGATCAGGGGCTGAGCCAGTGGGTCACCAAAGCAAGTGCCCTCAGAATGTCCTGGGAATCTGCTGTCCAAATTTCCTCCTCCCTCAGCTCATTCCCTCTATGTACATAAACCACAGTGGGGTTAAACAACTACAGACCCCTGTCACCTTCTGTTTGTGTGTAGGTAACTGTTTGTAGTGAGCGTGTATATGTCTTTAATGAGCTTGGTATGTGTGTATAGTGAGCAGTGTCTAGGCTTTTTCTGTAGTGAGTGATCTGTACTGAGCTTGTGTGTCTGTGGGTGAGCTTGTGATCTTGTGTGTGTATGTCAGAAGGCATTTGTGTAATGAGCTTGTGTCTGTGCCATTGTGCTTTGTGTAGTGGGCTTGTGGTGTGTGTCAGTGAGCTGTCTATAGTGAGCTGTTTGAGTTTGTGTGTAGTTAACTGTTTGTAGTGAGCTTGTATATGTCAATGAGCTTTCTGTAATGTGCTTGGTATGTGTGTATAGTTAGCAGTGTCTAGTGATTTTTCTATAGTGAGCTTGTGTGTTTGTGGGTGAGCTTGTGAGTAGTAAGCTTGTGAGTAGTGAACTTTCTGTAGTGAGCTGTGTGTAGTGATTTTTCTGTAGTGAGCGGTCTGTAGTGAGCAGTCTGTGTCAGTGAGCTTGTGTGTAATGGCATTGTGTGCATATCAGTGAGCTGTCTGTAGTGAGCTTGTGATCTTGTGTATGTCAGGGTATCTGTGTGTACTGAGCTTGTGTGTGTGGGTCATCGAGCTGTGAAATTAACTGTTTTATTGAGCTTGTATGTGTCAATGAGCTTTCTATAGTGAGCTTGGTATGTGTGTATAGTGAGCAGTTAGCAGTTTCTAAGGTGTATGTCTGTGGGTGAGCTTGTGTGTAGAGAGCTTTGTGTAGTGACATTGTGTGCATGTCAGTGGGCTGTGCAATCTTGTGTTTATCAATGAGGTTGTGTGTAGTAAGCTTCCTGTAGTGATTTGTGTGTAGTGAGCTTGTGTTTGTGCATGTATTACATTGATGTGGACAAAGTGCAAAAGCGTTCACAATGATTTTAACACTCAGATACAAACATACCTTCATACACTTTTCCTCAAATTATATACAAATAAAATAATGCACACTGTTATTTGAAACATGCATTTAATACTGTCATAAAGGGCCCAGGGGCCCAGAAGGCTGTCAGTCTGATGCTAAGTGTCAGTGATCTTATATTACAATGGGTAACTATAATCATTGAGTGCTATGGATCATAACATGCTTCCCCTGCTGATATCCCAAAGTCCTATTTATTTCATCCTTAACCCCTTAAGGACCAAACTTCTGGAATAAAAGGGAATCATGACATGTCACACATGTCATGTGTCCTTAAGGGGTTAAGGCTTATTATTTCATCCTTAAGGCTTAATTATGACTCTCAAGATTAAATAAACCGAGGAGAAAGTCTGGTCAATACTTTGAATACGCATTACAATACGGAAAGCAAAACTCTGAAGAAGCATAACATATTCAAAAGAGAATCAGTTTGTTTAATATATATGTTCATTAAGTCATACTCACTTTATAAGTAAATACATACGGGACATTCAAAAGGGGTTTATTGACTTCCCCAGTGAATAAAATGCATTTAAATAAAAAGTAAGAATTTTCATGTGACGTTTCGTGAGGTATTTGCCTTCAATGTTCTTTTATTGCAGGCATATACCATCTGATCTTTTACTTTATATTCAATGACGGGATGAACAATTACAGAGGCAATCACTAAAAACAACAGAATTTTCTGACGAATGATTTGCTTTTTGAATGCTACTTCAGAAATTCTTTTTATACATAACTCGTGTTATATTATTTGAGATGTAACTGAGATGTTTGTAATAATCAGCATTAAGGTATGACATTGAATGGACACTGTAAGCACTATAACCATTGCATCTCTTTGAACTGGTTATCGTGCCCGTAGTACCCTGACGCTGTCCTTCCATACAATGTTAAACTATTTTTGAGCAGTTTAACATTGCATTGAATGATGGTCCCTGGCCTTCCACTCCCCAGTGGGAGTATTTCTAAGTCAGCTATTACACTCTTCCTTACACATAACAATTCATACCAGCAATGAGCAGTTGTGATAGGCTGAAAGCAGTCAGCTGACACTCTTAGACACTCACTATTGCTACTCAGGCTATTAATTGCTCATTAGCCCGCAGCAGCACAGATAAGATGAGCTGCTGGATGCTCTCGCTTAGCATTAAACTTGAAAAAAGTTAATTACTGAATGGAAGAACATAGCCAGGAAACTCCAGACACTAGATCCACTTCAATTAAATGAAGTAGTTATAGTGCCTACAGTGTTCTTTTAAGGACTTTTTTTTATTAATTATGGAAGTGTGGTAAATTGAAAACTGAATTGCAAATGTTTATCAAAAAGTGTTAACTTTTTTTAAAAATTCTCTAAATCGGTTTTAATCACAGCTTGGCTATTTTAGCCCAAAGCATAATATTTGGTTTCCATTTAACTACTAATCATTGTTTAGCAAATAAGACCTAGAAATTTAATAGTCACGAAAAATAATACATGATTAACTTGTCTACATTCATTTTTAAGAATGACTGATATGCAAAGAAAGGTTGATGCTCTATACATGTATGTATGTGTGTATAAAGGCTGTGATGAAACGAAAACACCAATGACTCTCAGCCAACTCTTACATGAGTCATAGATCAGCTATGCACTTGTTCAGTTTGCTAATATTGAAGTGCCTTGCATTCTAGAGATAACTGACAGAATTTCACAACAAGTTTTCTGGGTAAGTATGATGTGTAGGAATTTGGAGATGTCTTACAAAACATTGATGTTAAGTAGAGAACACTTGCAGCGGTAAAAACATTATCTTGGATCAATTTGTATTATACTCACAGGAAATTGTCTGCCAGAAAACTTGTTGTGAAATTCTGTCAGTTATCTCTAGAATGCCAGACACTTCAATATTATATATATATATATATATATATATATATATATATATATATATATATATATAGATAGATAGATAGATAGAGAGAGAGAGAGAGAGAGAGAGAGAGAGAGAGAGAAAGAAAGAGTAGGGGACAAAGGCAGAGGGCATAAAATAAGGCTTGAGTTAAACCAGAAAAAGCAAGTCATTTGTGGTGTTCTGAAACCAATGAATGGGTAGGCCTGAAAAAGAGCACCCGCCTATTGCAAGAGTATAGTAGGGAGACATAGGTTAAGTTACAAATGCCAGCAGAACATCAGGAGGTATCCACAACTTTCACATTTGTGATCAGGGACAAAGGCTGAGGGCATACAATAAGGTTTAACCCCTTAAGGACCAGACTTCTGGAATAAAAGGGAATCATGACGTGTCAGACATGTCATGTGTCCTTAAGGGGTTAATGTATAATAGTAAGCGCAAGTAGACGAATGGGTAGTCCTGCAAAAGGGGGGGTGATATCAATACCACCTTATCTCAGAACAAAAATTATGTACAAAGCCCCCTCCCATTATTAGTTCTACTTGTAACTTGACAAACTCAGCAACTGTTACATATTGCCAAAATACAGTCTATTCCCAACTTAACCAAAGTGAATATTTAGCATGTCCAAATGTACTGAGCCAAAACGAAAACGTAGAATGGCCAAATGTATGCTAAATATACTGAACCAAAGTAAATATGTAGCATGGCGAACGTAGGCCAAATGTACCAAACCAAAGTGGATAATTAGCGTGGCCAAACATAGGCCAAATGTACTGAACCAAGGTGAATACGCAGTGTGACAGGACGCATAATGTCAAAGAGAGAGAACAGGGGGAGATTGACCGTGGCTCAGGCTCCCTAATCATGAATATATTCTCCTCTACTGATGCCATAATATATATATATATATAAAGGCAATATGCCTGGAGTTGTGGGAGGGGTTTTTGCTGGCATATATATATGACCAAGAATGAAAACAATTCTCCCCATTTCAGGAAGAAGAATGAAACAAAACAGATAAATAATTTACAATTGTATGCTCCCCAAGAAATAGCACAATCCTTTTTCACTTTTAGGTCAATGTGTTGCACACTGGGAAATTGATAAATTTATAAGTGAGTAACTACCTTGAATGATATACTTTAGTGGTCTTTTTTATTGAAAATATTAATATAAAGCCTTTGGCAAGTAAATACAAGATGGTCGATGTATAGAACTGTATGGGAAAATGCAAACCTCTGGGGGACGTGCCTTCAGAAGAGCTATTTGGCAGAAAAGAAGAACATCTGTAGTTTAAATAAAATAAAATAAAAAATAAAGATATATTAAAACATTTTGATGACTGGTAAACTAATTTCCAAGTAATACTTGACATGTTAAAGAACTTTAGACTTGATTTGTCTTAAAAATTCTATATAGAATTTTATTTTATACTAAATGTAGCACAGAAAATACATTTTAACAGTGTTGCTAAATACAGGTGTGGAAAATAGCAATTAATTGTGTTATTGACATTTTTCATGCAAGGCTGAATCTGTGTCAGCTTGACACAGATCAATAAATGGTGGAGGTTCTCAGAAAAAAAACTAATAAACAAGATACATTGAGATTAATGTAAACATATTCTTTCCCTGCCTACAGAACCTTTCTGGTTTGCCCCATTTGTATGAGGCAATTCGTACTCATGTACTAGACTTTCTGTAGAAGTCATTGAAATATCTACTACTACTAAACAGAAACATATCAACTACCAATTGAATTCCTCATTCTATATCCGCCTGCCATTGTCTTTCCCTTATAGTGTGCACAAATCCAAATGTACCACCTTTCACTAACTCGCATATGTTATATTATTTATCATGTATATAATTAGCATATATAGCAATCGGTCTTCTCTGTATAATTTGTTTAGCTATGTTTACATTTTGTTATATACAGCTTTCTTTAGATTGTAAACTTACTGGATCAGGACTCACATCACTTCTTGTTCTTGTGTGCCATTTCTGGTATGATAGTAATACTACTACAGCTAATTATTATTATTATCCTAATTGATTGATCTTCAAATGTGTGCTAATTACAGAGTAAAATGCAAGTTTCGCTCATTTACATTAGCACTTGTCATTTCTAATTACTGTGGTCTACTAAGCAGTAATCTTCCGCCATTCCAACATTTTTATTCATATTTAAAATATTATAAAGTGCCAACAACAGAGGTGCAAACCATCACGCAAGACCCATCGTCATAACTTACAATAGCTAGTGGAGCTACTTTAACTGCAACCGATACTGGAACTAACTTTATTGCACCACAAATTATGATTTCTGATTTCGGAGGCTCAGAAAAGAAAACAGAAGATTGCATGGATATTATACTTCTCTATCACCCAAGTCACTATTTTTACATTTCTTCTACAACCATTTTTTTTTATTAAGGGGACACTGTAGCATTAGCAGTAGATATCTGCCTTCCTAATGGTATAGGTAGAGTCCAGATTTGGCTGATTAGTTCAGAGTACCGTTCGGTGTAGTTAAAAAAATCTAAATAAAATTAAAATAAATTACTTTCCTTTTCTTCAGTGCCTAATCTCCCTCCTCCTTAGCCAATGTCACTTTTGAGATGTGCCTCCAGGATGACAGTCCAATCCAATGCTCCTCATAGAGCCACAATACTCATATGATTTTGCCATACACAATCATAGAATACAGTGATTCGCAATGGCACACCATGAAGGCGCTGGCCATGTGCATGTAACATCACAGTATGTTGCGGTATGAGAACTGGGGAGTAGCAGTCCTAGCTCTCATACCCAGATGGCTTGGAGGTGTGGCTTGCAACTGCACTTCTAATCCTTCTAATGATTAAAATAAAGGGTTATGGGGAGTAGGAGAGGAGGGAGTAAGACTAAATCACTATAACAACTTCTTTAAGATGTTATAGTGTCTACAGCATTCCTTTAAATGCTGCCACCAGAATATGTCTTCCAAGAATCTAAGCCAACATTGATATAACAGCAAGACATTTATATAACAACATTGATAGAACAGTAATATTTATATAGCAGTAAATATGACATGGAATATCAGGGGCCCGTAAGACATTTAAGAAAATATTTTTTGTAAGGTAAAACATTATTTCCCCACCCCAACACATTCTTCTAGAGTTTCAATTTCTATATGTTAACATTATGTTGTTTATCAGTTATTTCCTGTAGTATACATCCATGGTATAATTGCAAAGCACTGGTGAATATGCTGGTTCTCTAAAAATGCTAATAATGATTTGTAATTATGGTATTAAACAATATCAAAAGCATTCATGTTTGGAGTAGAAATTCAAATAATAAAATATTACTGTATGTGATATAGCAGAATGATGGTGGTATTCGAAGCATATTATATGGTTAAATATATCTTTAAACAAAAATTAGATTAATTAAATGCATGTTCCATTCTTTAGAAACTGAAGTTGCAAATTACAACAGGAAAAATGAAACGTCAGCATGCAAAATTGAATAGAAAACTACAAAACAACGAATTATAGTGGCATTATTAATTTGTAGCACTAAAAAAAAAAATCTACATAAATAATTTTTGCTAAACTTTTGTGAATATATTATGCTGTAATTGGTCAACTTTCTACATGCAGTTTTATATATTTCACGCATTTTCCCAAATGAAAACTGATTAATGAATTTGCTCCATAATTCTATTTAAAAATAAGTTCAGTATACCAGTAATAAATTTAGTATTATAATTTAAGTCAAAATAGTGATTGCTTTATATTTTTTAGTAAATATGCAGTGACAAATTAAATGAAATGAAAATAAACAAGCTCATTGTTAATATATGTAAATAATAAAACCACACTGTGATACATTTTCAACACAACAGGTTCTCACGTTGTGTCTTGGCTCCCACAGATCATTATAATTCCCTTTTTATACAAATATGGAGAAATTCCTGGCTTATAGTCCTGATGGCTTTAAAATGAAAGTGTAGTAACCATTATGCAAACCAGTATTGTTATAATCTTAGGTTTTGATTTATGCTGTTGATCTTTTTTTGTATATGTAAAAGAACCTCTTAATAAAACAAATAAAATATTACAGACAATGGATGCATGGATGAATCAATGGACATAGATATATATATAGCTAGATGGGTGGATGCATAGATAGATCTTCAAATATAATATTAGCAGATTTTTTTTTTTATGGTAGGGGGATTAAGCAGAATTCTTTTTTATTATATATTTCTGGTGCTGGTTTACTACGACATTACCCCAGTAATGAAACTAAACTAGGCAGACAGAAAAAAAAAATGCATTCAATTAACAGCATAGCTTAAAAGTGCCAGTGTTTGTTCCAATGCTCTACTTATGTGTTCACTTCACAAGAAAACTCCCCCAACAAATATGTCAATAAATACAGTCAAGAAGAGGTACTCTTTAGTGGTGAGAACAATTGCTGCCACCCTAGTGAGTTAGAACACTACAGATGCATAGCAAAGAAAAGGCGAGGCTAAGGATGGCACTGTAGAGCCTAGACCTACAGTTCAAAGGTACTATTGTACAAGGTAGGTTCATAGGCAGTTGGTATAACACAGCGCAAACACATATGAAGATGCAAAGCAAAAAATTAGGGGTAATTCCGCTAGGGGTAATGGGAAAGACACAACATAGTGTTTAACTGTATATAAAACTAGATAAAAAATGGTTCAAGTGACCAATCACACTTTAAATGGCAACTTCAAGCCTTTAGATAATGTATTTCTAACACTAAAGTGTTTTACTTGCTATTTCGATTATTGCCCCCACCCCCACCCCCACCAGAAGTTATAAATTAGATTTACTTATTGTATTTCCTCTGGCGTGTTGGTCTCTTATCAGTAGACATACCTTCTTTGACTGAGGTAATCTTGACTTATCTCAGTCAGCGTTACATATCCAGCTAACCCTTCTTCTGCTGGATGTGTAATTTTACCTCTGGCAGCATTAGTCCTGCATCATTAGCCAGCCCAGGACAAGAGTTCTTGGGTTGCTAATGTCAATTCTGTGCATATGTGGCATCAACTTCAAGCCTATATGGCATCAGCTTCAAGCAGTCAATGATGGCACACCCTTCCTATCATTCTGCTCCTGTGCTCGCTTTACTCTGTCCTCCTTGACAGGAGTGAAGTCAGCAGAGGTGGATTGGACTGAGGGAGAACTTTTTTATTTTCAGGTTTTTTTTTTTGGTTTTTTTGGGGGGGGGGATTAGAATATAAAAGTTACTCTAACCAAAAGCAATGTTACTTTAACAAACAGATTTTTTGGTTGGAGTAACATTTTAAGCTGTAGTAATTCTGGTGTCTAGAGTGTACTCTTAACTGTGTCTCATTCAAGACTTGGTGTATATAGTCATTAGTTTCCTTTCTAGCACATACAGGCTTACAGTAAATAACAGCGATACAGAGAAAATGCCAATGGTATTATAGTAAAGACTCCTTTTTGAGTCACTGTTTGTATTTTCTCCATTCTTCTGGATAACTAAATAGGGATATCAGGAAATATTGAACATGACAGCCCTTGTTCCTTTACTCTATTTAATTACCAATAAAACTTTATTACTTTGTTTATTTTGTTCAGACATAGCATTTTACAGAAAACATTATGTATGGAAGTAGCAAAGTCAAATGCAGCAAAGGGGAAAAGAATAGAGCTAACATGACACATAAGTATGTAAAACAAGTACTTTCGTTTCAAAATGGGCATACTAGCTGGGCAAATTGGTATCTGCCAGCACAATCTATATATCTGTGTTGATCACACATACTGTTATAAATAAACTGAAATGAGTACAGTTTCCTTGCAGTGAAGATAAAAAAAACCGTAGGTCTCTTAGTCAGAGTGAATTTCATCTGCATAGTGGACGTTCCCCTTTACATTCTCAACAGTGCAAATAGATGTTGGCATTTACAAAGTATTTCGCAAATCTATTTAGAATAACCCAGTCACAGAGCTGCATAATGTTGGTAGCTTGCTGAGCAACGAGATTGAAGACATTCTTATAGTTCACACATCTCTTTTCGCCTTATGCAGTCTGGAACAACACATAATCCACAGGAGTTTAAGGAATCACGAAATAGCTGGGAAAAAAACAACTTAATCTTTGATTTGTCTATCACATGCCATAAAAGAATATGTATCTGGTTTGTAAAAAGTTTTACTTGATATACTGCATGAAAAGTGACAATTACGATTTCAGAGGAAATGGTAAATGAAAAGTGAGTCGATTTTGGAAATTTGACTATGACAAAAGATTAAACTATATGTGAAATTATGATAAAAAAAAATAAGAAAAGTCTATAACGTTGCAACAAACACAGACCGTCTGCAATAGATGGTGAGAAATAGTGATTTTGTATTTATGTACATTATTAGCTTTGACCAAAGATGTCTCTCATCACGACAAATATACAACACAAATATATTAATTAATTAATTCAAATTTATTAAAGCTTGCAGGTTTCAGAATTGAAAACAGATTTTTTTTAATCTTATCCACAAGAAAGAACTAACACTGCAAAATTTGACTACTTCTTGCCCTTTGAAAAACAATCTTCTGGTGTTGCAGTTATCTTATATATATTATGTTTTGGGAAGTTTTTTCCAAAAATATCATAGAAATTTTGTATTCAAAATTTACCAGAATTTACCCGAATGTAGACATACGCACCAGAGCAGGGAATCCCTCTAATCTATGTTCAGGGAAAATTCCCGAACATAGACTAGGCAGGGAATCCCTCTAATCCCAGAACATAAACCAGCTCTCTAATGTGGGGAATCCCTTGAATCTCCACACTAGAGAGCTAGTCATAAGTGCGAGCCGTCGTAAAACAGATAGGTCGTAAAGTGAGGACCACCTGGAACTTATCTGTTACTATAGCTGTGGTGGAGAGATTTTCCAAATCAACTATTTCAGCCTAAATTTTGAAGCTCAGCTTAGAATGTACGACAATTTACTGTTTAGTGAATAAACCTCTATTGCCTTTATTTAATATTGTTGGATACTCTTTACAACTGATTTAATATTTTTGGATAAACTTTTAAATATTTTTTTTTCTAGATATATAAAAAAATATATAAAATGTATTACGACATTGAAATATTTTTCATAATATTAAATAATTTGTAAAGTGTATCCAATAATATTAAATCAGTTGGAAATCTTATCCAACACTATGTATTTAAATTTGTGTGAGTTGAAATTACATTTTTGATAGCTTTTAAAGGATGGTAATTGTTGTTGTTCTAAAATGATAATGAACAGCAAACTAAACAAAGTGGCTTAATAAAATCTGCATTTTATTGACAGTTTTACGTTATTGAATATTGAACTGTCTCAGCAATTGTATTTCTTGGAAACTGATTTGTTCAGGCCTAATGACCTTTTATTTACACAATAAGTAAGTCAAATGCATTTATCTGATTGAGTGTGTGAACAAATGTAGGATGCAATAAAAAGCCACCTCTGTACAGGGATTATAGTGACTTTGCTAGTGATGTTTTATACTAATTCAGTGTTTAAAAAAAAAAAAAAAACTGAGACTCAGTCTTATAATTAACCACTCCCCTCCCCAAAACACAAAGTGAAATTTATAAAACAGGATAGCTACAGAACTCCAGCTTAATTCACATACACCCGTTTAATCTAGCACTGTCTTTAATTTTTAAACAGGTAGAGAAACATGCTATTCTGCAATGTATTCTTGCAATAATTTTTCCACACCCTTTAACAACTTTTGCAGGTCAAACTTCACAGTCATATATTAGCAGCTCTCAAATGGGAGTGGACCACAGACTATAAACATATACAGCACACTTTGGAGATACTTTACAGGCCACAATATTAACCCCTTAAGGACCAAACTTCTGGAATAAAAGGGAATCATAACATGTCACACATGTCATGTGTCCTTAAGGGGTTAAAGGACCACTCTAGGCACCCAGACCACTTCAGCTTAATGAGGTGGTCTGGGTGCCAGGTCCTTCTAGGGTTAACCCATTTTTTCATAAACATAGCAGTTTCAGAGAAACTGCTATGTTTGTGAATGGGTTAAGCCTTCCCCCTATGTCCTCTAGTGGCTGTCTCATTGACAGCCGCTAGAGGCGCTTGCGTGCTTCTCACTGTGATTTTCACAGTGAGAGCACGCCAGCGTCCATAGGAAAGCATTATGAATGCTTTCCTATGTGACCGGCTGAATGTGCGCGCAGCTCTTGCCGCGCGTGCGCATTCAGCCGACGGGGAGGAGAAGAGGAGGATCGGAGGAGGAGAGCAGGAGGAGATCTCTCCGCCCAGCGCTGGAAAAAGGTAAGATTTAACCCCTTTCCCCTTTCCAGAGCCGGGCGGGAGGGGGTCCCTGAGGGTGGGGGCACCCTCAGGGCACTCTAGTGCCAGGAAAACGAGTATGCTTTCCTGGCACTAGAGTGGTCCTTAACCAATAATGCCACATATTATATAGTTCTTTAGTGTAGCTATAATCCTTGCATGTGACCATTACAACATCCTACTGGCATTCATTTTATATTCTAAATGTATTTATAGAAAAGTTACTTTCTTGAAATGCAAACAGATCCCTTAATAGCCATTAACAGGGTATGTGCAAACATGGTGTTGCAAGATATGGTGTGCCATGTAGTTCCTTAAATATTTAATCTCCTCAATATTTGCATAAATAATAAATTATTAAATACAACACAATTGTATAAATTAATATAATTTTACTATTATAAGCATCCCTGAACAGCAATAAATAAATTTAAAAAAATAAATATCCTACACTTATAAGCTAGCTATGTATCCACATTTAAATTAATTATTATTCTATTTTTTTAAATATTGGAATCATGACTGTGAGTAGGGTAAAATTGGTTAAACACATAAATAGTTTATTACATTCATAAGAAACACTCACGCAATTCCCTTTTGTGAAAGAAAAAGTAAACATGGCACACATAGGAAATGTAGAAAAAAAACGAAAAAAAAAACAATTTAGATATTAAAACTTGCGTTTGCTAGTTGATTATTGACTAGCAATTTTGAACTTGGTCATTTTGTGAAAAACATGTCGATCCAGGTCATAAAAATTGTTATGAGAACAGCTCTTAAAAACTAATTCACTTTGAATTTTCACTAAAATTAGAATTCGAAGTGAATTCAAACCAATTTTAATTTTAGACAAAGTAATCAAGAGTGATTTTTTTTTTTCGGGGGCGGGGGGTGGCGGCGGCTATTTCAATGTTATACGGAACAGCTTTTTTAAATGTACTTTGTTTATTTTTCATTTAAATGAGCTATTGTATTTCAGGCCTTATTCACTTTTTTTTATAGCGATATCAAGAATGTCGATATACATATAAAAACATTTATAACTTTTGAAATGCCATTTTTTTCATGTCATTATTAAAAAAAAATGAATTGCAATTGAAACATCACACAAGAAAGATATTTGCAGCAAAATGCTATGATTGCTACATTGCGTCAATCAATTGCATAATGACACAGACTCTCCGTAAAATGAAAAAAAACTTCATATAGCATTATTTAAACTTTACACACTAGCGTTACATTGCTCAGCCCAGACAAGAAATTTAGGAAAAAAAAAAACTTCTCAAACTTACTTCATCTGAACAAACACAAATAATTGCCTAAAAAACATAACAATTTGTCTAAGGAGGCTCATTTATTCCTTTAAATGCTCTATTTTCCCCTAAAAGATACTTGATTGCAACTTTAACGATTCAACATTTATGCCTCAACAATTTTGTTTGTTTGTTAGGCCATTACACTTATTTTTAGTGGTTTGGGTGAAGAAAGTGCCATGCAGAATTTGTTTGCTCTCATGTTCATGTATGCCTTCGGGTTTCATCATCTGCTGTTTTTTTTTTTTTTTTGCGCTGACAATATTTACTCAATAAAAGATTTTAATGCATCAGTTAGAATCCCCCTAATTGCCTACTATACGTGCATATAGCTTGGGATTACTTTTCTTTTTCTTTTCTGTTTTCACTTGATCAGAATGTCTCTATTACGAGGGTAGTGGGTTGGTGGCATGTATAAATGCTAGCATTCAGAAAACAAATATTGATCAAACATAATGGGAAAAACATTTTTTTTTCACAGTTTGAAGTGATTTTATATTTGTTTCTACTTTTTTGCATCCATTGTTATTAAGTCTTCTAAGTTGTTCTGATATATTGCATTTTTTGTGTAAACTGTAAATGTTTAAACCAGTGATGAAAATGTTCTGAAATCACAGTATACTTTTTAATGGTCAGAATAAAAGTTGTTAGAAGAAATAGTAGCAAGACGGCACAAATGAATATGCAAGTTTATTAAAGGGACACTCCAGGCACCCAGACCACTTCTGCCCAGAGTTAAGGGTAGTGGGAGTGGTCTGGGTGCCAACTCCCACTACCCTTAACTCTGCAACTGTAAATATTGTAGTTTTTATAAACTGCAATATTTACCTTGCAGGGTTAACTCCTCCTCTAGTGGCTGTTTACTAGAGAGCCAATAGAGGGCACTTCAGGGTTTATAGCACACATTCACACTATGTAAGGACCTCCAGCGTAGCTGAAATCCCCCTAGGAAAGCATTCAAAGCATTTTTCAATGCTTTCCTATGGGGAGGTCTAATGCGCATGCCGTGCATGTGCATTAGGTCTCTCCCCGCCGCCGGCCGTGCATGCGCAATCGGTCTCCACCGCCGGATGAAGTTGGCGGGGGAGGATCGTGGGCAGACCCAGAACCAGCACCGAGGGACATCGGCGCTGGATGCAGGTAAGTCACTGAAGGGTTTTAACCCCTTTAGCAACTTGGGATAGGGGTGGGAGGGAGAGGGGACCTGCACTGCCAGGAAAACAGTTTGTTTTCCTGGCACTGGAGAGTCCCTTTAAATTATTCATTAAATTAATAACACATACATTTAACCAAATGAATAACACATTGTAGAACAAGCTTAGTGGAAAATAGGATGCTAACATTTTTGAGTCATAACATATTTGTGCATTTTTATTTTATGTTTAATACATGCCTTCCATACTTTTGGAAAGTTATTCACAGAATTTAGTGCGTGCCAATCATACAATCACTAAATCCGGTTATGCCAGAGACTTATAGTTTGTTTGTTTTTTTCATAAATGTGCTTTAATGTACACTGGGCTTGCAAACATGCAATACATGGTGTTGGGTACTATTGATTACATTTAATGGTTTTGCCCAACTCTCACTAATCTGCACATTATAGAACACATAAAAGGTAAATACATAACTGCCACTCATCACACACACCACCAGAGACAAAAATCTTTCTTTTTACAGTAAAATTATTTTTGTAAGCCCTCACCACCCTCATAAGACTCAATGATGTACCTAAAAATTACCAAACAATTATCTGTCCACATTAGTGTGAACTGTAAGCATCAAAGATGCTATGGTGTGGGCTACTCTCTTTCCTACCCATGTACAGTGGTGTTAGCAAGGCAATGGAATGCTCCCACCCTTTGTCATGGATGACTGTACAATGACTAGCTATCGGCCAAGAGGGTTGTATTCCATGGCTACTTTAGTACTTCAAAACATAATTCGACAACTGCATGGCCAACTGATGCTTATCCGTATTGAAATTCAAAATCAACCCCTGGGAAAGTTTCTATATGAGACTACAAATGAAACTGATTATGCAGCCATTCATATTTCATGCTGTTATCTTAGATTGGTCCTAAAAAGGTCCTATGCCAGTATGATTACATTGTGTATTTATCTCTATATATCTCTATATAGCCCTGTCTATCCAAAATTTTTGGGACTGCCTATTTTCAGCCATGTGGTGGTTTGGCTTGTCCAAATTTTGTTAACGGAAAAAAATGGGGGAAAAGAATCAAACAAATCAAAACGTTGTGAAAATTGGCTTATCAGTGCTGCAAAATATAAGCAACTAATAGAAGAAAAAAGAGGAGGAATAATAATAATAAAAAAAACATTAGCCAATATGGAACTCTGGAGTTCTGGGCTGGCTGATAACACATCAATGACGCTGCTAGAGTTGTTACATCTCTGGTAATAAAGGGGTTAAACTTGGTAATGGCAGCGTTTCATAGTGAAATTCTGTACATACAGACTCAAGCACCATCGCCACTTCAAATAACGTAAGTGGTTATGGTGCTCGGAGTAACCCTTTAATATCAATTTAAGATTTTATGTATTAAATAAATGCAACGTTTTTAAATTAAAAATATAATACTTGATACCTAGCAATTAATTCATCTATTAATTAACCATAAAAATATTAATAGAGCTAAACCCAATGCTTGCCAAAATTTAAGAAATCTAAAGGACAAAAAAAAATCTATTTTTCCAGTAATTTGCATTTGTGAAATTTCCATTATGCGAAAAAGAACAATTGCTTAATGTTTGGTTTGAATTTATTCAGTGCTTTAGGAAGGAAATATGCAATATTTTTACTGTGTTCCCAAATGGCTAGTTCCTGTCTCTATGGACTAATCATCAGCCCGCAAGACTTTAGGAAAATCTCTTGGTATGCTACAGTAGTCGATTTCTGAGCTGTTTAATTTATCTGGGAGCTATGCAAGCCTTGAGGCTATACAGCTGAATCTGCTTTCATTGGACACATGTAAGGCTTTCAATGATGGGGAAATGGTAGCTTAACAACTCCCAAAAGGCTCATGAATGCATACATTTTATTGTAATCACAATATCACAGTGTGCAGCATAGCAGCTGCTATCTGATTGGTTTATGGAGTTCTTAAAAGCATATTTAAATTCTCAAAAACAACTTTGCTTAGAACTCCCACAGCTATAGCTGACAACTGACTCACTATAGTCACATAAAAATTTCAGTGCATCTCAATCCTTCAACATATAGAGAAGTAATACAATTTACATTTTCTCAATAAAATTAGCAGGGATATTGCTGGATTTTGTGTACAGTAAGGTATACAAGTTTGAATGAGCAATCGTGCATCTTCAACTCATTTACTGATCTGTTGAAATCCCATCAAGCTAATCCGAGGAACGCATGGCTATGAATGATAAGAAAAAAAGTCAAGAAGTACCTAGGAAGCTATTTGTGTGGAGAATATTAAACTCGATATTAAAGGCAGTTGTTTTCATGGGAAAACTTATGAATAGAGTCACATTTCTGAATTAATGACATGAAATTATTTGCATTTACATTGTAATATGAAATGTTTATCTAAAAATAATGCGTTAACGTTTTCATTTTTTCCCCATTTATACTGAAATGTGTTAGAGCTCTCAAACTTGATTTTCCTGTGTTGACACACATTTGCTAACATCCCTAGCCATCCCTGCAATAGGCCAGACATTAAAGACCTTCTCTATAGTAATACTACAGCCACCTATATGTAGTTAAATGACTTAGCAAATTGTCTGTGGTCTAACACTCAGTAAGAGAATCTAAAAATATATACACCAGGGGTACCCAAAAAGTAGATCCTTAGATGTTTTAACACTGCGCCTTCCACGATGCGTTGTTATTCTAAAGACATTCTAAAGACATGCAAATTTGGGGTTCTATCTTTTGGGCACCCCTGATATACACCAATACAATGTGATTTAATCATTACACAGTAAGCAATGGGGAGTTGACAACCCATTTGAGAAATGTAAGCCAAAATAGACAAGTCCAGTCAAAATAATTTTTTAAATCTCAGCTACTTCGACCTTTATTTGCAAGAAAATTGTCTACTTCCCACAATTACCTGATTCTTTGATAAAATGCTTGATGCAAGGGCTGGCAAGGGTGGATTTGTGTAGGCAACACTAATGCAAGATTAAAACAACTGACGGACGTGCACAGAGCCTTAGCTAGTCCGGTATATGCGGATTTATGCACGGGCTGGTTGCTCGCAATCTCAACGTTCTTAGGAAATGGATTGGCCCATTATGGTATTTCCTACACTGTAGTATTTTGGATTAAATAGTCTCTCAGATTTGGATGAGTATGTATTTGGCAGTGTTTACCATAAGGTGAGAATAGGCAGTGATCACATTTTTAACACATGCTGGATGTCATTGGTAGTAACTGGATCAGAGGAAACAGTGTCTCTTTCTCATCGATTTCTATGAATGCTCTGTTATGTTGTATGTCATGCATGGATATATGATGTCACATCAGGCAACTCCAGGAGCCTCCATCTATCAAACTCATATAGCATATGATCCATGTGAGCAGGACCATCCACACAGTGATCTGTGAGATATGTACTCATAAACCACCTGCTTGTACTTGAGCACCAAACCAAATGCTGCTCATAGGAGATAATGTACTTGGGCTTACATTCAAATTCAGTACTGGTATGCAGTTCTAAATGGAGAGCAATCATCCTGGAAATCTATGACATGTCCCTGCAGTCTGCGCATTAATTAGAATATTCCCTGTAAACATTCTTTACCCAGAACCCCAAATGCTAATATCCCAGAAATTGATACATAGTTCTACTTTTTTGTTGTGTTACAGGTGCTGTAACAAGCAAATAATAGGTTAATACCTTAAACAGCTTAAAAACATCAAATATTGCAATGCATGCCATAGGTTGATCTCAGAAGTAAATATTATTATTATTGTTATTATTATTTATAAAGCACCAACAAATTCCATAACACTGTACAATAGGTGGACTAACCAACATGAAATTGCAACAAGACGAGTTGGATGCACAGGAACATAGAGTGTTGAGGGCCCATTGACTTGGAGGGAGATAAGGGAGTAGCAACACTTGAGGAAGGAAAGACAAGAACCTTTGTTTTGGACAGGTTTATTTTAAGAAAATTAGCAGCCATCCAGTTCAAAATAGCAGAGAGGCAGTAGGAGACATGAGTCAAGAGTGACTGCGAGAGATTGGGAGACGAAAGATAGATTTGCATGTGAAATTATATTGGAAGCCCAAAGAGCTGATGAGTTTACCAAGGGAGGCACTATAGAGAGAGAACATTAGGGTCTCAAGGACGGAGTCTTGGGAAACACCAACATAGAAGGGTTGCGAAGGAGAGGAAGAGGCAGAAAAGGAAACACTGAAATAGTGCTGGGAGAGGTAGGAGGAGTACCTGGAAAGAGCAGAGTCTTGTAGACTAAGGTTATGGAGGATGAGAATAAGTTGTTGATGATCAACAGTGTTGATAGCAGCAGAAAGGTCAAGACAAATTAGGACTATAGGAGAATTAGGATAGTAGTGACCAGTGGATTTAGCAGCAATTTAATTATTGGATACTCTGGTCAGGCCAGTTTCGGCATGGAATCTGGACTGAAGCCGGTTGAGCAGAGAGTTGGATTCAAGGATCAAGTTAGTCAGTCTAGTGTACACAACTCTCTTGAGGATTTTTGAGGCAAAAGGTAGTAGCAAGATAGGGTGGATGCTGGATGGGGAGTTAGAGGAGTCAAGGTTGGGATTTTTATTAAAATAGGTAATGGTTGCATTTGTTAAAGGTGAAGGAAGCATGCAAGAGGAGAGAAAGAGATTGAATATATTTTGTGAGCGGCAAAGCCAGATAAGGAGACAGAGTGCAAGTGAAATGTGAGGGTATAGGATCAAGGGAGCAAGGGGTGGACTGGTGTACTGAAGCGAGCAGAAACCTCTGCTGGAGGTGCAGGGAGTGTGAGTAAGCATAAAACAGAGGAAGGTATGGGGTAGGGGGAAATATAGGTGAGGGTAGGATAGAGATTAGAGATCTCTTTCCTGATCATGGAAATCTTCTCAGTAAAGCGAGTTGGAAAGTTAGTGGAGGTAAAGTTAGTAGGAGAAGAAAAAAATTAACAGTGTGAAAGAGGCGATTGGGTTCTTGGGAGTGCGTGGTTATAAGGGTGTTGAAGTAGTTTTTTGAAATATGTTAGAGCTCAGCAGGATATGGATATGGTAAGAGTGAGTGTAGATAATATTTTGACACATCTGTGCTAGTCTCCCACTGCACTGAAAAATATCAATATATATATATATATATATATATATTTATTTTTTTTCAAGTGTAGCATCATGTCAAATTTATTTCACAAAACAAATGTATTTGTGTTTATTGCACGTCACATGCATTTTACACCTTTATCATGTCAAATTTATTTTACATGTTTGTGTTGTGTCAGGTATATTTTACACGTTTAGATTTATTGTACACTCCATAGTACAGTATAGACAATGTTGACATATTATAAAACTAATAATGATATCAATGTATATAGTGCTTTCTACTAGTCTAAATTAAATTACTTCACAGTTTTACATGAATTCAATTGTGCTTATATTAAAAATAGGAACTGAAATGACGTGTTATTTAAAAACGAATGAGATTGACCTTGTGTTTCTAGTTGAATTTCACCACTCTTGGTTATACGTTTCTGGGTCAAAGATAAAGATGGATAGTCCTCAACTATGGTTCCCACAACAAAGCTTAATGCTATCAGTAATCCAGGTGGAGTCAGTATGCACAATGGCACATAAATGAAAGATTATTCAATCCTGGAGTGTTGGTGTGACTTTAGGATTGGATTTTGATATCATGGGTCTTCACAACCTAAAGATCCTTTAGGTCAGCTGGGATCTAAAGAATGTTGAATGTCAACAAGCCAACTTTGTATGTATTTTCTCAATTATAAAAGCTACTAATGCAGAGAGCAGAGGGTCAGTAACCTGTGTTACTCTATGTTAGAGGATTATTAGTTATGATAAATAATTCACTTCAGACTATATTAAATTAAACTGAGCTATCTTAGGAGTCTTTAAAATAGTATTCTTACTGGTTTTTTTTTTTAATGATTTTGTATAAACAATTTAAGTAAAACCAAGCCATATTCAAAATGTTCACGAGAATATAAGACAGTAAGGAGTTTGAATGTCTGCATTGAAGGATTACATTAGCATACAAAACAAGAGATGTCCTTGGGTAGCAGTCTCAATATTACATTTACCCATACAAAATGGAGCTGTAAGTCTCCCCAACTTTTTACTTCATTCTAGAGCTGCTCAATCAACACGAATATTAGCAGCACAAGCCAATCTATCCAATGTTACATGGCTAGCTATCAAAAATCCCTTTTCTCCAACTAAAGACATTTCTAAACATCCATGCATGCTTCCAATGACTAAATACAATATTTTATTGTGGACACCTATTATAAAGGGTTAGTTACCTAATAACTACTTTCTTGTGTGACTAAAACTATTGTTATACATTTTACATCCCTATTAGTACTCTTTTTTTACATTTTAAATTTGTATTATTTTTCTTTAAAAAACAATAGGGAATGGGTTACAGAAGGTAAGAAGGGAAGAAGGAGGGGGGAGTAATTACTGTCAAGATTATAGATAAGTAAGTGGGCTATGGGGGCAGCGTACATTGCGTGAGTTCCTGTATAAGGGTTTGTATTGAGTTCCAAAAAGGCTTAATCAATACACATTGCCACCACACATGCAGCACGGAGACGATGGATGAGTTACAGCTCTAGCAAGTTGGGGCACAATTGGGGAATATCAACAAAATAAAGTGTCAGCGCTATACTTGAAAACCTAATCTAGGTGATCACTCTCAATCTGAAGTAAAACACTTATAAATGCGGATTCATGGAAATACTTCCAAGTGCAATAAAATACAATAAAACAGACCACCGTAAGTGTAGTACTCAAATAATCATAAAAAGTCTTGCTATTGGGTCCAATAAATCTCGGGTGATGATCTTTTACAGGGTTAAGATTAGTCTTGCAGCTATGTCACAGCATCTGTAGATACATTGTTGCACTGTGGGCTTCTAACATCAGCAAGTTGTGGTACTCGTTTCCAAGATACCACGATATAAACACAGAGGCTTGGCAGCCGTTACCATCGGTGCACACTCCCACCCGATCTCAGCGCTGATTAAATGAATATTCAAACGGAGAGGAGGATGTGGCTGGCAAACAATGCTGACAGTTAGACGTGCATCCACTTCTGGCAGCAGGAAGCTGTTCACACTTCAATGCGTTTCGCCCACAATACCAGGCTTTCTCAAGATGCATCCACCTCTGGCATCAGATAGCTGTTCACACTTTGACGCGTTCCGCCCACAATACCAGGCTTTCTCAAGATGTTGAGAAAGCCTGGTATTGTGGGCGAAACGTGTCGAAATGTGAACAGCTTCCTGCTGCCAGAGGTGGATGCACGTCTAACTGTATTTAAATGTATTTAAAGTGTTCCTCAAGTTGATGATGTTTATGGAGTTCCAGGGGTACTGTTTGTCAGGATCGGGACAGGGATCCAACACGCAGAGTACAAAGAGTGGAAAGGTACGTATACCGGGCCTTAGAATGGCCGGACTAACGTACCGAGAGTAAAGAATAGTCAGAGGCAAGCCGAGGTCGAGGGAACGAGAAGACAGATAAGCGAGAGACAAGCCGGGTCAAGGGATAACAGAGAAACAGGGTAGTACAACGAGCCAAGTCAAAACCAATGGAGCAAACTAGAATACCAGAGCACTGAGTGACTAGACAAGCTAGAACCACGACAGGGCAATGAGCTGAAGTAAGGAGTAAGCTTAAATACCCTGGCTCTGGATGGAAATCACGCCTCTGACAAGTACCGATTGGATATCGGATACTTGAGTGACAGATAGCTCGTGCTAGCGTCATGACGTCACGTATTGAGCGTCCTGCTAGAAAAGGACGTGGATTCCTCGCGGCCGGTGTTTAAGTGACTGGATGAACCGCGAGGAACGGAGGAAACAGCTCGCCTGGACGGATACACCACCAAGTCTCTACCTCCCTTAGAGGTAGAGGCCTCAGGTACCCTGACAGTACCCCCCCTCTCAGATACGCCCACCGGGCGGAATGAACCGGGGCGAGATGGGAAGCGAAGGTGAAATGCTCTGCGAAGGCGAGAAGCATGGACGTCCTCCTGAGGTACCCAACTCCTCTCCTCAGGACCATATCCCCTCCAGTTGACCAGATATTGCAATTTTCCCCTTGAAATTCTGGAATCAATGATGGAGCTGACCTCGTACTCCTCCCGACCCTCCACCTGAACAGGGCGAGGCGAGGAGACCTTAGAGGAGAATTTGTTGCAAATGAGGGGTTTCAACAAGGAGACATGAAAAGAGTTAGGAATGCGTAAGGCAGGTGGCAGAGCAAGGCGATACGCAACCGGATTGATACGAGTGAGAACCCTGTAAGGGCCTATGTAACGAGGAGCAAATTTCATGGACGGAACTTTTAGGCGAATATTCTTAGTACTCAACCATACCCTATCCCCAGGAACAAAAACAGGAGCCGCTCTTCTATGTTTGTCAGCGTGTTTCTTGAACAGCGAGGAACTATGTAATAGAATTTGTCGAGTCTGATCCCATAATTTCTTCAGGTTGGCGACATGATCATCAACCGACGGTATCCCCTGAGAAGAGGAAACCGAAGGAAAAATCGAAGGATGAAAGCCATAGTTCATGAAGAAAGGGCTAGAGCGAGTTGAATCGCAAACAAGGTTATTGTGTGCGAACTCCGCCCAAGGAATCAGACCGACCCAATCGTCCTGGTGTTCGGAAACAAAGCAACGCAGATACTGTTCGATCTTTTGATTAGTACGTTCAGCAGCTCCGTTAGACTGAGGGTGATAGGCAGAGGAAAAGTTCAATTTGATGCCCATTTGAGAACAAAAGGATCTCCAGAAACGTGAGACAAATTGAGAACCTCTATCAGAAACAATCTCTGAAGGGATCCCATGTAGACGAAAAACTTCTCTCGCAAAAATCTCCGCCAATTCAGGAGAAGTCGGAAGTTTAGGTAATGGCACGAAATGGGCCATCTTGGTAAATCTATCCACCACCGTGAGAATAACAGTCTGTCTTTTGGAAGCAGGCAAATCAACGATAAAGTCAATGGACAAACAGGACCAAGGTTTCTCAGGAATGTCCAAGGGGTGTAACAGGCCACATGGGGATGCATGAGATAGTTTAGTCTTGGCACAAGTCTCACAAGCTGCGACGAACTCCTCAATATCCTTACGAAGAGAAGGCCACCAGAAATCCTTGGATATCAGAGAGTACGTCTTGCGAATACCAGGATGACCAGCTATTTTACTTTCATGAAAACATTGTAAGAGCTCCAGTTGAAGTTCAGGAGGAACAAAGTTTCTTCCCTCAGGAGTGTTTCCGGGAGCTAGATGTTGTGACTTCAAGATCTGGTCAAGTAGCGGGGAATGAATTTTGAGACTGGTATTAGCAATAATATTGCATTTGGGTACAATGGAAGACAAAAGTGGTTCAACTGAAGCAGAGGGTTCATATTGGCGAGATAGCGCATCGGCTTTAGAATTCTTTGACCCAGGTCTGTAAGTCAGAACGTAATTGAAATGGGTAAGAAACAACGACCAACGAGCCTGCCTGGAGGACAGACGCTTGGCCTCTCCGATATAGGACAAGTTTTTGTGGTCTGTCAGGATGGTAACAGGATGTAATGTACCTTCCAATAAATGTCTCCATTCTTTCAAAGCCTTGATAACCGCTAGTAATTCTCTGTCACCAATGTCATACCTGCTTTCAGTACCGGTCAATTTTTTAGAGAAAAATCCACATGGATGTAATGGTTTATCAACACCCAACCTTTGAGATAGAACAGCACCTAAACCAGTCTCTGATGCGTCTACCTCGAGCAAAAATGGCAGAGAAGTGTCAGGGTGAACTAAAATTGGAGCGGAAGCGAAAAGCTCCTTGAGAGTCTTGAACGCAAGGAGAGCTTCAGTAGTCCAATTCTTAGTGTCAGCCCCCTGTTTGGTCATGTTAGTGATAGGTGCAATAATGGAAGAATAGCCCTTAATAAAGCGCCTATAATAATTGGAAAAACCAATAAATCTCTGTATGGCTTTAAGACCTGTGGGTAAAGGCCACTCTAGAATGGATTGGAGCTTATCCGGATCCATCTTAAATCCCTCCCCAGAGATCACATAGCCGAGAAAGGTTACCTGGGTTTGATCAAAGCTACATTTCTCCAACTTGCAGTACAAGCCATGCTGGAGAAGCTTGTGCAAAACCCTCCTGACTTGTTTGTGATGAATCTCAATGTCACTAGAATGAATGAGTATATCATCTAGGTATACAATGACGCACTCTTGCTGAAATTCCCTAAGAACCTCATTAATCAGATCTTGGAATACTGCCGGCGCATTGCATAACCCAAAAGGCATGACAGTATATTCATAGTGGCCATATCGAGTATTGAATGCCGTCATCCACTCATGTCCCTGCTGGATTCTCACCAAGTTATATGCCCCTCTGAGGTCTAACTTGGTGAAAATTGTAGAGCCCTTCAAACGATCGAAGAGTTCGGTGATCAAGGGAATCGGGTAGGCATTTTTAATGGTTATCTTATTCAAACCTCGATAATCAATACAAGGTCTCAAAGAACCATCTTTCTTTTTAACAAAAAAAAATCCAGCCCCGGCAGGGGAGGAGGACCTCCTGATGAATCCCTTGTCTAAATTCTCGTGAATATATTCCTCTAGGACTGAGTTCTCCTTTATAGATAATGGGTATACATGACCTCTGGGAGGCATGGTACCAGGGAGTAGGTTAATTTTGCAATCAAAGGACCTGTGTGGGGGTAAGGTATCGGCTTTCTTTTTGTCAAATACTGCCTTTAAATCTAGATACTGAGGCGGAATTTGTGTCTCTGTAGGATTGTTAGAGGTATTCGATGTATTAGTTAATCCAAGAGGTAAGACCTTCCGCAAGCATTTTTCTTGACAATTCTCTCCCCACGAAACTATCTCCCCTGATTCCCAATTAATAATAGGGTTGTGTCTCCTCAGCCAGGAGTACCCCAGAACTATGGGAATAGACGGAGAAGAAATGAGCATCAAGGATATATCCTCTTTATGCAGGATGCCAACAGTCAAGTTAATCGGTATGGTCTCATGAAAAATAACAGGCTCAAGTAACGGTCTACCATCGATGGCCTCAACAGCCAGAGGTGTCTCTTTTAACTGGGATGGAATAGCATGCTTGGCAGCAAAACCCTGATCTATAAAGCTCTCAGCAGCTCCAGAATCGATTAGTGCCATAGTCTTAACTACTCCCTTCTCCCACTTTAAAGAAACGGGTAACACAAGTCTGAGCTCCTTGTAGTTGTGAATAGAGGACAAAGTAGAAACACCCAAGGCCTGTCCTCTAGAGGAACTTAGGTGCGAGCGTTTCCCGAACGATTGGGACAATTTAGGCGTAAATGACCCCTGACTCCACAATACATACATAAACCCTCCCTTCTCCTGTACTGTCTCTCCCTTTCAGTGAGATGAGTACTGCCTATCTGCATAGGTTCAGGAATACGTAAGTCTTCGAACTCAGAGATTTGAAAGGTAGGCGCTAGTTTAAAGGAGGGTCTACGGGTCCTATCTCGAGTGTTCTGCCTCTCTCTTAAGCGTTCATCAATACGAGATATAAAAGAAATTAAATCCTCCAAATTTTCAGGGAGTTCTCTAGTAGCGACCTCGTCAAGAATTACATCTGATAACCCATTCAGAAACACATCTATATAAGCCTGTTCGTTCCACTTAACTTCTGCCGCCAAGGATCTGAACTCTAGTGCATAATCCACAAGTGTTCGATTGTCCTGTTTAAGGCGCAACATTAATCTAGCTGCATTGACCTTTCTGCCAGGAGGGTCAAAAGTTCTTCTAAACGCAGCTACAAAGGCATTATAATTATAGACGAGTGGATTATCATTCTCCCATAAAGGATTGGCCCATCTCAAAGCCTTTTCAATGAGCAGAGTAATAATAAATCCAACCTTTGCTCTATCTGTAGGATAAGAGCGGGGTTGTAGTTCGAAATGGATGCTAATCTGGTTTAGAAAGCCACGACACTTCTCCGGTGACCCGCCATAACGTACTGGTGGGGTAATACGGGAAGAAGCACCTACAGTGGCTACCTCTAGACCTGAGACTGCAGGAGAGATAGAAGGAGTACGTGTCTCCTCAGGTGGATTACTAGCACGAGACAAAAGTGCCTGTAGTGCCAAAGCCATCTGATCCATCCTATGTTCCATGGCGTCAAACCTGGGATCCGAAGAACCAAGCTGACTGTTTGTACCTGCAGGATCCATTGGCCCTGTCGTAATGTCAGGATCGGGACAGGGATCCAACACGCAGAGTACAAAGAGTGGAAAGGTACGTATACCGGGCCTTAGAATGGCCGGACTAACGTACCGAGAGTAAAGAATAGTCAGAGGCAAGCCGAGGTCGAGGGAACGAGAAGACAGATAAGCGAGAGACAAGCCGGGTCAAGGGATAACAGAGAAACAGGGTAGTACAACGAGCCAAGTCAAAACCAATGGAGCAAACTAGAATACCAGAGCACTGAGTGACTAGACAAGCTAGAACCACGACAGGGCAATGAGCTGAAGTAAGGAGTAAGCTTAAATACCCTGGCTCTGGATGGAAATCACGCCTCTGACAAGTACCGATTGGATATCGGATACTTGAGTGACAGATAGCTCGTGCTAGCGTCATGACGTCACGTATTGAGCGTCCTGCTAGAAAAGGACGTGGATTCCTCGCGGCCGGTGTTTAAGTGACTGGATGAACCGCGAGGAACGGAGGAAACAGCTCGCCTGGACGGATACACCACCAAGTCTCTACCTCCCTTAGAGGTAGAGGCCTCAGGTACCCTGACACTGTTGATCATATTTATGGACCTGACAACGTATCCAGCCCTTTTTGGATGAATCTTTCTCTTGAATAAATCAAGTTCTAACTATTAAAATCTTCCTCCAATGAGCCTAGGGTTATTTTTCCCCAGAAAAGGCTAATTGGGACTCTTAAATATGAACATATAAATATAAAATATGAATATGAATATGAAAATATGCTAATAGCAGCTCACTTACTTGTTGTAAGGGCCAAGAAGCAAATATCAGTCTGAATTTCCATCAATTTTTCTATTGGCATATCATGTAATATCCATGGAATCTACAGAGTATTTAGCCCTGACATAAAATATCAAAAGGCTATTGCACTCTGGTTTAATTGTTGCAGCATAAAATGAATAGGGAAAGCAAAATCTGGTGGTTTATAAGATACATTATATATGTGCTTACACATCTTTCTGTAGAGACCTTGTACTAATTCAAGGTAAAAATATTTTCTAACATTGTCATTCCTTTTTCTATATTATTATTTATGTGTTTCTATTATGAAAATGTATATGTATGTATACTGTATGAAACATTATTTTTGTGTAAATCTAAATAATTAAAATAAAAAAAAATACAATCAGATTTTTCGATATGCATGATTTAGATATGATTTATATGTGTCTACTCTAAAGTCTCCATTAAGGAATCGTCACACTTTGTTCAAGTTGAGTTTGTTCATAGTAAATGGGAATCCTGGCAAAATTGGGGAAAAATAATGTGAATAATTTATTTTAGCTTGTTAGAAATTTAGTTAAATTCATAGATTACATTGTTAAAATATTGGAAAATAGACAATATGTATAAGATAAAACAAGTGAAATCAAAGTAGGGCTTTATTAACAAACTGCAAAATAGTCAACAACAGAAATCTTTTTTATTATCAAATTAAAACCAAAAATTTTACTAAAACATATTATGCTTGAAGTCTACCAAATGAACCATGTAGTGTATGTTATCAGTGAAAGTAACTGCACAAATGCATATATTTGTATAGATAACAGCAGGTTATGGGAATGGTTCAGTTAGTATAAATAACATAAAATAATAAAATAAATCTAAATATAGTGATGTCCCGAACTGTTCACCGGGAACCGTTCGCCGGCGAACATAGCTTGTTCATGGCGAACACGGCGGGCGAACATATACTATGTTCGGTCCGCCCTCTATTCGTCATCATTGAGTAAAGTTTGACCCTGTACCTCACAGTCAGCAGACACATTCCAGCCAATCAGCAGCAGACCCTCCCTCCCAGACCCTCCCACCTCCATGATGAATAGGGGGCGGACCAACCATCGCATATGTTCACCCGCTGCGTTCGCCACGAACAAGCTATGTTAGCCGGCGAACGATTCCTGGCGAACAGTTCGGGACATCACTATCTAAATATTTAAGAACACTAAAAGAAAAACATAACATGGTTTTCTTTAGTCATTTTCAGAAGATACATAGGTTAATGTATTAAAACAGGAATATGAAGTGAAATCAAATTACCGTATATACTCGAGTATAAGCCAAGTTTTTCAGCACATTTTCTATGCTGAAAAAGCCCCACTCGGCTTATACTCGAGTCAGTGTCTGTATTATGGCAACTTACATTGCCATAATACAGACCAGGACCGCCGGGCTCATTACAAGCCCGGCGGTCCTGTTGGGGACAAACAGCGAGCTGTTACTTACCTTTGCAGCAGCCCCGTTCAGCTCCCCTGTGTAAATCTCGCGAGACTCGCGTCCACCATAGTATTGCCACGGGTTACCGTAGCAATGCTCTGCGCGGCACTCAGACTGCGAGATTTACACAGGGAGATGAACGAAGCTGCTGCAAAGGTAAGTAACAGCTCGCTGCTGCCCCCCCACTGCACAGCCCATGCCACTGGCCCACCAGGGATTGCAATCAACCCCCACCCTGGCCAGGTATCAAGCAGGTAGAGGGGACAAGCTCTCACAGTACCCTTCTGCTTCTTTAAATTCTGGTCAAGGTAAAGCTGTGTTATAAAATACACACCTTAGTAAGGGTGAACATTTTCTGGTGGCTACCTATGAATTACCACCTCACAAGAGAATTTGGGGACTAGTAAATCACCCCATCCTAGCCTGTCTAAAAGGAAGATAAAACTATACTTAATGAGCTTTTTTTTAACATAAATTGATTTATCAGGATTAGGATTATTGTAATATTGAAATAATTAAATATTACATTCATAAAATAATACAAATATTAAAATCAAATAATAAAAATATTAAAATAATAAAAATGCCCTCCCACCACCCAGTTTACACACACTACACAAACACACACACACACACACATTCTGCATTATATACACACACTGCATTCATACACACACATACTCTGCATTATATACACACTCTGCATTATATAAACACACATTCTGCATTCATTATATAAACACACGACAGATATACACACACACACACACACTCCACATTCATTATATACACACACTACACAAACACACACACTCTGCATTCATTATATACACACACTGTAAATAAATATTTCATTAATGTAATTTTATAGGGATCTATTTTTATTTAGAAATTTACCATTAGCTGCTGCATTTCCCACCCTAGGCTTATAATCGAGTCAATAAGTTTTCCCAGTTTTTTGTGGTATAATTAGGTGCCTCGGCTTATATTCGGGTCGGCTTATACTCGAGTATATACGGGTACATTTCAAATTGTATGCCCAAATAGCTGAATTGGACATTTTTCTCAGCTATGTCAAATATGTTGCCAGTTTGGAGATTTTGGCCTGTACATTTTGAACTACTAACATTTAACACTTTACTAAATAACTTTTCATTTTTAAATTAGTTTTAATTTAAGTTCTAATAATCTCGCCCCATTTCTCTGTACAATGAATCCTTCAATAATATATTTGGAATACTGTAAAATGTGTAATTTAGATAAATAAAATATTAAATGCTACATATCTCCTCTGCGCTACTGTTACATATCTCCTGTGTCTTACTTACTGTCTTCAGATGTAGACGCATGTTCAGAAACAGTAATCATGCATTAGCTTTTCTGAAACACACAAATCAGTAGTACTGTTCATGTACAGTGATCACTTAATGCACAGCAGTAAGTTTTCTCCATGTAAACTTGAATCAATGTTTGCCACTAAATTGATTACTTTTTTGTGTCTTTATCGGAAAATGCACATATATGTGGACATGTTTATTAGATGTATTGATTAGATTAACAATGCACTCAGAGGCTGAGAGTCAGGGTGCGTAAGAAATGGAATATTGCTTGTTATCAAAATTGATTTTTATTTTAAAATGTCGCTCTTAATTCTACTAAACAAATATACCTGCATGCTAAATAACCAATTTGCAAACAATTAATTAAACTGATATAATATAGACTTGTCACTTCAGATGGTTTGATAAAGCTCACAGAATCTTCAATGTGCTGGGCTAATTATTTTTGAAAGGTTTAGCTTTTTTTTCTTGGATCATACAGTAACTTTAAATAAAGCATTTAAATGTATATTGCCCATTTCATTTTGTAAGAAGCCAGAATTTCCCAGGATGCATTTGCCTCGTTTATTATTATAGCATTTTGCAACATGTGACAGCAATAATTAAAAAATGTAGTTGATTTATTTGGAGTTCACATTGAATTTAAAGTGATTTTTAAATTTAAGACCAAAGTAGCCAAACTGCAAGCATAGCTTACTAGGAAAATGTTTTCTCGTTTTTATTATTTTGGCCTGAATTTGAAATTCACTTTGAATACACTATATTTTTCCAACAATCCCCACATTGGTGAATAACCCAGTAATAGATTTTCATAAATGCATAATCATGAAACAAAGGTCATTTGTTGACAAATTAGTTGCAAACTTTCGTATTGGACAATTTTCGTACTTTGGTTATTTTGAATTAAAAACATTGCATTATGGTTCAAGATATTAGAATGTATCTCTCACATTTGGAAGATATTGTTACTAGATATTTACTGATAGAAGAAGAGTTAGAAAGGGTGGGAATGTGTGAATTTCCAGTGTGGAGTTTTTTTGCTTCTTTACATTGCATTGCCATTAAAAAAAAGTAGCAGAGACTTTCCACCTGATCGACTCTTCCAAAATGGTAAGAAAACATTTTAATTTGTAGGAATTTTTACAAGGTAAAACACACATCCTAATTTAAAAAAAAAATAAACAAATCAAATTAATGAAAATAAGCAAAGTTCTTTCATTTTTTAGATAAATGTTGTTTTCAATTGTTTTGTTTTCTTATGTTTCTCATTGATAAGGTAAGTGATTACCCATCTTTACCTAGAATAATAGTTTATTTAAGAAGGTAAATATATATTAACAACTCACAATAATTAGTGCATTTGAAATGTAAATTCAAAACAGTATAACTCTCAGACTTTCAATGACGCTTAATAATAATAATTAGGCTTTTCTCAAATATCAACCATTTCGAAAACATTTAGGCCCACTTCTTTAGGAAAGTATATTAATTAGCCTATAATCCTCTTTCCTCCGATACATCATTTGTTTTATGCTATTTGCTATTGCTATTGCTATTGCTTTGCTATTTGTACAAAATGTATCCTTATTTTACCTGTATTTGTATCTTATCTCCTTCAGATTTCAGAAGGGCCCTTATTAGCTCCTTCACCAATATATCTACGTTTGTGATAGAATACCACTCTCATACTATTCTGAATGCTTTTTTGCATAGTACTTGTGGTCTTTCTGAAGGGGGGTGGATGCCATTGGGGTTTTTGATATGCAGGAATTTCATAAACATGCATTATGGGCCCTACCGTATGCTCCCTCACTCCACTTTTTTTACTCTTTCCCACCGGCAACACTAAACCAACCTACCCTGGTGAGGGACATCGATGATGGGACACACTGTGCAAATACTGTGTTGAGGTTTTACTCGGTACCGCTGTTTATCAATTGAATGCAGATAAATGTGCCATGGATACTTCCCTGTACACACTCCAGGTTATGGCTAAGTATTTCAACAGTACTATCCAGAATACACGAGAGATCATGCACTTTGGATTTCTGGGCGTTCTTGCTGTCAAGACCCATAGATAACTTCACAAGGGCCAAAAATAAAATCATAGTGTGTATTACATTGACCACCAGCAGAGCAATTGGAGAACTGTGATCCACACCTCATATTCCATCATAAACTGTGATAGCAAAAAAAATACAAGATTGTATCGAAATGGAGAGCCTTAACTCACAAATTCTTGACACCCCCAAAATGTTTCATAAAATTTGGGACCTATGGATGGACAGAGTCACAACACTAGCATGGTAGATCTCTGTTTCCAACAGTATAACATACCTTTTGCATTCCCCTAAATTACATACCCATTGAGTACAACACACAGTGAATCTCTCCTGCTCTACTTCAATTAACCTAAGTAATCCCCCCTTCCATCCCGCTTCACTTACCTTCCCTAACGGACTTTGGAGTGTAATATATAATATGCAAAGAACTTCAGGATTTTGCCGCAACAAGGTCCAAAACGCTGAGGCTGCACATGCTGTAGAACATGAAGACACACCCATATCTAATACATTTCTTAGTTCCCCCCACTCACATCCTAAATTACACCTTCCTAGAAAGCTCACCTAAATACAACATATCTAACTAGCTAGCATGGAAGGCACACATGACGGAACAATGGGATCTCAACACAACAGGTAGCTTTGAATATACCAAATTCGGAAGGACAAACATTTATATGTCTAGCGAAACAAAATCGTATTTCAATACTGCTTGTTGGACAACATCCAAAAATTGTATTTCAGGTTCATGTATGCTCCTTTTTCAATGTAGATTGTTCATCTGAAGCCTTTAGTGCAATACTCTTGTTTAAAACATAAATAAAGAATTTAAAAAAATATATATAACCAAAACGCCAAAATTCTGTCATCTTGACTCTTAAATTATATTCCTCATATGGAAGAAATTGTCCTGTGAATAAGCATTTTCTACAGGTTCTCCAGTAAATCCTTCAGTTTCAACCATAAAATTATGTTATCCTCCCACTGTTATTGTATAAGAGCTTGTGAAGCTCAATGAGTTAAGTGCTAGCGCAGCAAGGCCCGCTAGTTCTTCCACTCAGCCATTTTTCCATCACAAAATCTTGACATATAAATTTGCAATGTCTCAGTCCATCCCTGACTTTTCACCATTCAGTAGACTTCTGCACACACATGTTGTTACTCTACTACATTGGCATAATTTCATGGTGTTGTTTGGCTACACTGAAATTCAGTACCTAAATTAATTGAGAAATATCATCCAGGCACTGAAAAAAGTCCTGAACAGTGTTTCCTCTGACTGTGCTGGCCTGCAAAAATAGCTACAACATTGTCCGACCTAATGACTATGCAATATCAGACATTTTTGCAATGCAATTTTTGAGCTGCTACAATTAGATTAAAGGATCACTATAGGGTCAGGAACATGTATTCCTGACTATATAGTGTTAAAACCACCATCTAGCCCCCCTGGGCCCCCATGCCTCTATAAATATAGCAAAATCTTACTGTATTCAAGCCTGAAGCTGTAACTCTGCATGCTGTTTGCCTCAGAAAAACAAGCAGTCTGCTGACATCATCAGAAGTGGTAGCCTGAGCCAATCACAGTGCTTCAAACACAGCCCTGGCCAATCAGCATCTGTTCATAGAGATGAATTGAATCAATGGATCTCTATGAGGAAAGTTCAGTGTCTGCATGCAGAGGGAGGAGATACTGAATGTTTGGATGCATTTTAGGCAGCCATGACCCAGGAAGGATCTCTAACAGCCATCTGAGGAGTGGCCAGTGAAGTTATCACGAGGCTGTAATATAAACACTGCATTTTCTCTGGAAAGACAGTGTTTACAGCAAAAAGCCTGAAGGTAATGATTCTACTCACCAGAACAAATTCAATAATCTGTAGTTGTTCTGGTGACTATAGTGTCTCTTTAATGTTTATCTGGTTTAAAAAAAAAAATTAGGAAGAGAACATATTATGAAAAGTATGTTAATATTTTGATATTTTTTGATATATTTTTTATATTTCAATATGTTTATATTTTGAAAGTATCTTTTTAAAAGCTTATCCAAAAATATTAAATCATTTGAAAAACGTATCTAAAAATATTAAACAAGTCCTTGATTTTTATAATATAATATTCTACTAGTGGAGACCCAATGTCGTGTTTCTGGGACTAAAACAATGGGGTTCAACCAATATTTAAAAGGAGTAATTACAAAATATAAAAAACTCCCTACAAAAAGAAAAAGAAAATGAGATAACTTTTGGATCATAGTTAGACAGGCATGCAAGCTCCAAATTTAGCTTTATTGTTTTTATTCACTATAGTAATGGAGCTTCAAGGATACTTAGACAGAAGGAATTGGGTTTGGTGGGAATTATATTTTGAGGAGACTCTCGATGTAAGGGTTACAATTGTGAGTGAATCAACTATATAATTCATGGTAGTTTGTTATATGAGGAGTCCTTTTGGACGACTCTATTATTGGCCCATGTATGTTTGCTAGAACCACTCTGGATCCCAGGTAGAAATATAACACTTAATATAGAGCTATCCTTTTTATTATCCCCATGTTACTCACTCATATTGGATATCAGATATATCTGTTGGTAACCGAATCTGTCTCACAAATTATATTTGATTCAATTTGATATCATGATTCTTACCTTTTGACTTTATCTTCAGGTATTGTATTGTGGGTTACACTCTATCCTGTTTAAATAGTATATGCATACATAATTTCAAGTGCTCTGAATGTATACATCAATACTCCAGCTTATTAGACTTGCCTCTCCATCGGAGATTACCTACAAGTGGATGTCTCCTTGAAAAGTTATTCACTCAGCTACTTACCTACACCAACTGGATAGCTTAAGTAAATGGGGATTTTAAATATTGGAAACCACCATTATAGGTGGTATTGAATAGCGTTAGTTGCATTTTGTAGATAATCCCCCTGCTTTTATTTTTGCTTTATTAGACTGACTATACAAGCCCCAGGGTATCTAACTATTACTAATGAAGTTATCTATTTTTCTTTTTGTTATTTTTGTAGGGACACACCTGTTCTAAATATTTCCCTTAAGGAGGTTTTTAGATTTTGTAATTACATTTTATAATGGTTGATTGTAATCTTTTTTCTTTGCTATTGTGTATTAATAAAACATGGGGAGCAGGAGTCATTTTAAGGGGATTTATCCAAAAATGAAAGGTAAAAGTCAGAATGCAATTGACCACCAATCCTCTGCCCCCCACCTTCCAGACAGATTTGAACAAAGCTTTCCTACAAATCCAGTCTATAGCATAATTGACAGTCCTTCAGTGTGCCCTATCACGTTAACCCTACTGATAGGAAGCAGGCACCTCAAGACTCAATGAAAGGCATTTGAAAAGGGGGGGAGAAGCAGCAGCAGGAGTATTTTTTTTTTTTGGATGGGTAAACAAGGGGATTACTTGCCCCTAAACTGCCATAAGTGTGATTCAAAGTTTCTGCCACATCTCTAAATGGAATAATAACTGAAACTACATGCACTGTTATTATCCAATCCTCATGACCCAGTGGGTAGTCAATGCCAATGTAGTGGTGGGAATACACAACACTCTGCTGTTCTAAAATTCTCTCTGAAATTGGATAAATCATCCAACACATTAAAATATTAAAACATATATCATATATAAAAATCAATACATAATTTATTTTTTATTTTTTTGTTTTAATAATTTTGAAAGTTTATAAAAAAATATTAAATCGTTTTGGAAGCTTATTCAACAATATTAAATTGAGGCCAACGAAAGAAAGGCATTTTTGCCAATAGTAGCACTTTAGAAATCTGTTCTATCAGGTGGGTAATTTTGTTTACCTGATTTGACATGGCCCAAAACAAATATTCTAGAGTGGATTTGTAAATTGTGTCCCGGGATCATGAGGACATTCCTTATTTAACCTCAATGACTGGCACTTTGCTCAACATACCACTGCTCTGCCTAAGCATGGTAAGTTGTGGTGGGAGTGTGTTACGTATTCATCCGCTTATAGAAATGTGGTTAATGACATTTACTGTACACACAGGAAAAGTTGTGCCGAGCAGCAACCTAATCCACAGAAGGGTTAATGCTGAGCAGCAATTATGCAAATGAAACCTGGTGTCACGTATTCATCCGCTTATAGAAATGTGGCCAATGACATTTACTGTCCACTCAGGAAAAGTTGTGCCGAGCAGCAACCTAATCCACAGAAGGGTTAATGCTGAGCAGCAATTATGCAAATTAAACCTGGTAACTGACTTTGGGGTCAAATGCCGGTTACAGCCTATCAGAACTAAAGGAGGGGTATTTAGGCCCAGTTCTCATCCTGCTCAGTGCCCTGTCATGGTTTCCCTTGTGGTTGTCCAAGAGCATTCCTGTTATTAGTTTTCTACCTGGTTTTTGACTTTGGCTTTGTTTATTGACTTCTCTATATTCTGGTATCCTGACTCCTGGCTTTCCTCATCGCTGCGTCCCTTTCTGTGTTCCCTGACCTCGGCTAGTATTTTTGACTATTCTACGTACGTTAAATCCGGCCATTCTAAGGACCAGTAATACGTTACTTATTTGTCATCCGTGCTATACAGTTCTGCGTGCTGGATCAAACAGTAATCCTAACAGAGTGCTGCTGCTAGTGTTGTTGCTACACCTTTTATTTATTTTTTTATTTATTTAATTGTAGTGGTTATTACCTGCCTTATGTTTGTGTTAAAAAATGGGTTGCTGCTTGGTGAATTTACTACTACTTGTCATGTTCCTGGGCAGGTCAGAGAGGAGACAATTGCCAGGGTTATTGGTTGAAACTTTATTTGTCTTTTTAGACATAAGAATTTACTTGAAATAAAGAATTAAGGCAATATGCCACAAAAAGGATACTTTGAGAATTAAAACAGAATAAAGGCAATATGCCACAAACAGGAGTAAATGAATAAAGTATTTTATATACAAGTAGGTTTGAAGTTATTCCCAAATAGATTAGTAGTTTGTGGAATGTCACACTGCAGCCAGGTTCAGGATGTTACAGGGTTGAAATGGTTAAAGCTGGTAAGTACTTTCAGTATAATATAGTACAGGTTGCTTAACCCCTTAAGGACCAAACTTCTGGAATAAAAGGGAATCATGACATGTCACACATGTCATGTGTCCTTAAGGGGTTAAAGGATTATGCAGAGTTGCAGCAGTTGAGACAAGTAAGTAGATTCCAGTATAATGTAATACAAGTTGCTTACAGGATTATGCAGAGTTGCAGCAGTTGAGACAGGTAAGTAGATTCCAGTAAGATGTAATACAAGTTGCCTACAGGATTATGCAGAGTTGCAGCAGTTGGGACAGGTAAGTAGATGTCAGTATATTGTAATAGAGGTTGCTTACAGGATCTTGCAGATTTGCAGTAGTTGAAGATAAGAGTTTCAGGAGGATTCCAGCGATGGGACACACTGAGTCTCAATAGAGGATCAGGATGTTTTTCAGGAGCCAGGATACAGGATACAGGATATTTTCAGGAGCCAGGATACAGGATGTTTTATGTCAGAACACTGACTTCAATGTAAAGGCCATGTGAAGAGTTGGGTGTGGCCTTTTATAGCAGACTTGGAAGATCATATGAGGCTGGTGACAGCAACTAAGGGTTCACTAGTGGCTAGGGAATGCCACTAGAGGCGAGAAACAGGAATAAAATAAAACAATACCTAATAATCTAAATGGAGAACTTATTGCCCCCCCCCCCCGGCTCCCACCCCTGAGCAGTGGGTGGGGGCCCTAAAGTAAAAAAAGGAGGGAGGACCTATTGTCCTCTCCCCAGCCCCCACCCCTGAGCGGCGGGTGGGGGCCCTAAAATAAAAAAAGGGGGGGGACCTATTGTCCTCCCCCCAGCCCCCACCCCTGAGTGGTGGGTAGGGCCCTAAATACAAATATGGGGGGGACTTATTGTCCTCTCTCTGGCCCCCACCCCTAAGCGGTGGTTGGGGGCCCTAAATAAAAATTGAACCCGCCCAAAAAATTAACCCCTACCTACCCCCTCACCCTAAAAATAATGAGGGGGGGACCTTTAACTAAGTACCTGTAAAAATAAAATAAAACTTACCATTTGATGTTTTCTTTCTTCTAAAATCTTATTTTTTCAGCCCCAAAAAAGGCCAAATAAAAATCCATAATAACCGATGCACTTAAAAAAAAAAAAAAAGTAACCAATCAGAGTGTTATGAGTCAAATTACACAGCGTGGGAAAATTCCAAAGAACTTTCCCACGCTGTATAAAATGACACAGAGCACTCAGATTGGTGGATTTCAAGCCAACCAATCAGAGTGCTGTGACAGGTAAATGTAGAGACTTACCTGTCAGTCTCTTCATTTACCTGTCAGAGCACTCTGAATGGATGACTTAAACCCACCAATCAGAGTGCTCTGAGCCTAATTGCAGGGCGAGGCAAGGCTTTAGAAGCCTTCCCCCACCCTGCAGAGCTCAGTCTGCGCAGAGCCCTCCATGGGTGAAGATGGATTTTTTTGGGGGGGCTCGTTTTTTTTTTTTTTTTAAGTGCGTCAGTTATTATGGATTTTTATTTGGCCTTTTATTGGGGCTGTAAAAAATAAGATTTTAGAAGAAAGAAAACATCAAATGTTACGTTTTTATTTTATTTTTACAGGTACTTAGTTAAAGGTCCGCCCTCATTATTTTTAGGGTGAGGGAGATAGGTAGGGGTTCATTTTTTGGGTGAAGGGAGTGACTAGGGGTTTGGGGACCCCTACTCACCTGGGGGGTTAAATTAGTATTTAGGGCCCCCACACACCAGGGGCCAGGGGCAGGACATTAGGTCCCCCCCCCCAATTTTTATTTAGGGCCCCCACCTGCCGCTCAGGGGTGGGGGCCGGGGAGGAGGATAATAGGTCCCACCCCCTTATTAGAATTTAGGGCCCCCACCCACCACTCATGGGTGGGGGAGTGGGAGGACAATAGGTCCCCCCCTTATTTTACTTTAGGGCCCCCACCTGCCATTCAGGGGTGGGGGCTCACTAGGGGGGAACCTTTTTTTTTTTTTTTTAAACAGTGAGCAGCCATAGGCTGCTCACTGTTTAATAGACATGCCCCTACTCACGGTATAGCAAATAGGGGCATCATTTAATAATACTGAGTAATCTTTACTTAGTATTAGTAAATTTGTCTGAAAAACCAATTCGGGTTATTTTTCTTCCACTGGGTAAGTATATTAGTACTTAGGCAATACTTTTGCAGCCCTCTAGCCCTTTCCAGGACTTTTTTAGAGCCATTTTAGTGCCCAAAAGTTCAGGTCCCGATTGACTTCAATGGGGTTTGGATTCGGGGTCAAGTTCGGGTCAAGTTCGAGTCCCAAACTCGAACTTATTGCCGAAATTCTGCTGAACCCGGCGAACCCGAACATCCAGGTGTCCGCTCAACTCTATTCACTGGCAATAAAATTGCAGAATATACTTAAGGACAGCAAACTGAATTCATGTTTTTTTTTACATGTCTTCATAATTATACACACAAACACACACACATATACACATGCTCTCACACACGCAGACATGCTCACACACACACACAAACACAAACTAAATAGCAGGATTCATGCACATTTTGGGGGTTAAGATATTTATTCATTATCTAAAACTAATATATAACCTTTCCTTTAATATGTATTATACTTCATCTATTAACATAAAACATGAAAAATTCCCTTACAGAAAGTAAGTTTAACATTTGAAAACTCTCTCAATTTATTCACTGTAAAATAGAGGTCATAACACAATTTGAATAATATTCCAATAATATAAAGTATTTAACCATCTGTGATTTAATTTCTTATCATCTAAAAGATGATGAAAGAAGTGGCATATCTGGCTAAATTGCATAGATTGAGTTTAATTTATCAGATCTTTGTTATATAAAATGCTATCAATTATTTTTAATGATTCTTATTACATCAATTTATTATCTGAGGAATAGATTTTCAGAATGCTAGTTTCTATTTTTTTTCAGTTCAGGCTTTCTTTTCAATTTATTGTGTTTAACAAACTCAGCTGTTTAAGGTTCTATTGTTTAATCTTGTATAGAAAACTGGCTGATAAAAAAAAAAGTAAAATATACTCTTTCCAAATCTCTGAAATTGTTAGAAAAATATTTTAAGCTGTTACCTTTCAATTTTCTTACCTTGTTCAATATGTCGTATTGTTTATCTAGTGCACATGGGTGGGATTTCTTTTTAGTGCTATAGGAATAATAACTATTTTATTTTTGTGTCTATTGTAAACAGTACTCCTAGTTAACCATTTATCTGATTCCTGCTTTAACCCCTTAAGGACACATGACGTGTGTGACATGTCATGATTCCCTTTTATTCCAGAAGTTTGGTCCTTAAGGGGTTAAAGTTTTCAGCAGAACTAGAAGATAATAACATAACCAGGACGTAAAATTGGTGACTTATATACTGGTTTATGCTATTGTTAGTTATTTATAAGTTTATGTATGTGTGTCTTATGTTATCGGTGTTTGAGTACAAATTTATCAACTTTATTTTTTTTATTGAATAATAAAACATAATCTTACTACGTGTTCTTTTCACTCACTCCTATATATGGCATAACCTAACTTGAAATACATTAAATGAGAATAGACACTCTGTTTGTGCAATATTCTTAACATCATTTTAGAAATAAATTGCCCTTAAAAACTGCAATCTTTATATTGCTGGGTTAAATCGTCCCTTAGTAGTTTGTCATACTGATAGCTTCTAGAGTACTAGAGGTGCTTCTGAGTAACTGGCTGAATGAAACTCAGTCACATGATGGAGAAGCCCCCATAGGAAAGCATTGATTCCAAGTCTCCTATGGGGATGTCGTGGGAAGTGAAGGAAGTAAGATAGTTACATTTTTATTTTAGAGAACAAACAGGAGAAGTGAGGATTATTTTTAAGGACACATGACATGTGTGACATGTCATGATTCCCTTTTATTACAGAAGTTTGGTCCTTAAGGGATTAAGCAGATACAGGGACACTAAATATTAGTAATATGGGTTTGTATTCCTAATACTTTAGTGTTCCTTTAATATTAACCACAATAAAATATTTATATCCTGAAGATACAATAAGAGCACAAGGGTAGAGCAGAATTAAAGCGCAACATGTAGCTCAAAAAGGGTTAGCTCGATAAATGGTTGTTAGCTGAAAATAGGGTTAGGGAAATACATTTTTGTTTGTTTAAATCAATTTTAGATTATATATTATTTTATATGTTTGTGATCTAGTTACAATAGTTACATAGGCTTAAAAGAGACGTGTCCATCAATTTCAGCCTTTCTTTCATCTATTTTTGCTGTTGATCCAAGAGAAGGCAAAAAAAAACAAATTGAAGCACTTCTAATTTAGATCAAGAAGCTATTGCACCACAAATTACAAATTATATCCCTGAATATTATGTTTGCAAGTATGCATCTAGTTGCTGTTTAAACATCTGTACAGACTCTGATAAAACCCCTTCTTCAGGGAGTGGATTCCACATAATTATTGTTCTTACTGGAAAAAAAAAATCTAAATATTCTATTGAAGATACAATGGAACCCATTAGATAATATATAAATCTACATGATTTTTAGGAGGTGTTGAAGAACAACAAGTGGAGGGTATTAAGAAGGATTCCCCTGGTAAAATGGTGGACCATCTCTTGTTACATAGTTACAGAGTTACTTAGCTGAAAAGAGACTTGCATCCTGTCACATCTTGCCCTGTGGATCAGTCTGGTGATGGCTTCTGGTATCCAGTACTCTTTTTACAATTCTTGTTTAGTTTTTCTTGTTTTGGGGGGTTTTCTATGTCTGGTTTTCTTTATGTTGGGTTTTTCTGGGTCCATTCCTGTAATCTGTCCCTGGAATTCCCAGTCTCCAGGTTTCCTTTAAATGTTTGTTTTATGTTGCCACACCTGTTTGTTTTCCATCATTTCTTTTGTTTCAGCCTGGACTTTTGTTTCAAGTCTCTGCCCTTTCTTGCAGGTAAGTGCTATAGTGGTTTAGTATGGTTCTTTTAGCGAATATTAGGCAGTGTAGGACCTGCCAAATATGGGGTACATTGGCGTTGTGGCAGGCTTATGCAATGTAGGATCATATAATGTAACTAAATCCCCATACTTTTCATATATAGTGCTTATTTATGTCTCCTCTTGTTTTGCCTATTATATCTTGTCTTGTTTTATTTTGCAATCCCAGTCCATGTATAGTCCTGTCCTGCCCCTGTTTAGTTAATGTTCCATTTATGTATTGTGTACATGTTCTGGGTTTAGTTTTCTATCCTTCTCTGGTTCTGGGTTCTACTTGTTCTGTCTTGTTTTCATGCTTGGTGCCTCTCTTAGACTTGCCTTGTTTTCTGTACTGGATACATTCTTGCTGCAGAGCCTCCCTATTCAGCTCCTGGGAGGTCTGCCTATCATCTAGCTCCTGGGACCCGCTGTAGCTGCATCAGGGTTCTGGTATGTGGCCGCACAAACGCTGGTGCTCAACACCAGAGGGTGTGTGGTTACCCTGCACCAGGCCCTGATAAATCCACTTCCACGCTGGAGACTCCCAACTTCTCAGTAGGCACTGAGGGGTCCCAGTTTCCGGACCACCACCCGTGACACATCCATCAAGTTCAGCCTTTCTCACATATGTTTTTGCTGTCGATCCAAAAGAAGGCAAAAAAACAAGTCTGAAGCACTTCCAATTTTGCAACTAACTAGGAAAAAATTCCTTCTTAACCCCAAATGGCAGTCAGATATCTAATTCGATTAAGCAGCTATTACCCCACTAATTAGAAATTATATCCCTGTATGTTATGTTTTTGGAAGTATTTATCCAATTGCTGTTTAAACATCTGTATGGACTCTGATAAAACCACCTCTTCAGCAGAGAATTCCATATCCTTATAGTTCTTACTGTAAAAAAACGTTTTCTTTGCCTTAGATTAAATCTCTTCTTTTCTTCCAGCCTAAATGTGTGACCTCATGTCCTATGTATAGCCCTGTTTCTGAATAGATTTCCAGATAATTGTTTGTACTGGCCCTGAATATATTTGTATAATGTTATCAAATCCCCTCTGAGGTACAGTTTTTCCAAACTAAAGAGATTTCAATTTTTTAACCTTCTTCATAACTTAAATGCTCCATTCCTTTTATCAATTTTGTAGCTCGTCTCTGCACTCTTTCCAGTGTGATGATATCCTTCTTTAGAACAGGTTCACAAAATTGCACAGAATATTCAAGGTGTGGTATTACCAGCAATTTATTAAGAGGCAAAATTATATTTTCATCCCGAGAATTTATGCCCCTATTTATACATGACAAAACCTTACTGGTCTTAACAACTGCAGACTGACATTGTATATTGCTGCTAATTTGTTGTCTATAACAATTCCCAAATCCTTCTCGCGTGTGGTTACCCCTAATTCACTGCCATTTAGGGTGTAAGTTGCTTGTGCATTCTTGACCCCGAAGTGTATAACTTTGCATTTCTCTACATTACATTTAATCTGCCTCTTGAGTGCCCAGTCCCCCAATCTATCTAAATGTCAGGGTGGCGGTCTGGTGCCCGGGACCCAGACACTGTCCGGGCGGCAGTGCAGGACCGGGACCCAGTATGCCTGATGTTCAAAGTAGGAGTCACAGCATGGAGGTGGATTAGCAGGGTCTGGTGCAGGGTAACCGCACGCCCCCAGGTGTTGAGCACCAGCGTTTGTGCAGCCACATACCAAGACCCTGAATCAGCTCACGCGGATACCAGGAACTAGAAGCATGGAAATTAGCAGACCTCCCAGGAGCTGAATAGGGAGGCTCTGCAGCAAGATTGTATCCAGTACTAGAAACAAGGCAAGACTAGAGATAGGCACCAAACATGAAAACAAGACAGAACTAGTAGAACCAAGAACCAGAGAAGGATAGTAAGCTAAACCCAGAACATATACACAAGACATGAGGAAAACATGAACATAACTTGGGCAAGACTGGACAGGACTGTACATGGACTGGGTATACAAACTAAAACAAGACAAGTTAACATAGGCAAAACAAGAGGACTGGATACTAGAAGCCAAGGCCAGACATCTCCACAGAACAGAGCAGGACGTGACATAACGCCCCTCTTAAGGAGCGAACTCCGGACGCTCCAAACAGCTCCCAGACAGAGACCAGGAATAGTGAGCGGATCCTGCAACAAAGTCCTCTTGACTTCCACGAAGGTAAGGATCCCCTGCCGGACAAAAGGCCTCCTGCATAGGAGCTCAGGCTCTCCAGACGCTCTTGTCTAGAACTATTCCTGCAACCGCACCTAACCCTCCTACACCTCTTCTTCCCGAAGTATCCACTATGCCTAATACTTCACCCCATTTAACACCCCTTCCTAGGTATGGAGGGGAGGCTAAGACATGCAGAGGTTTCTGTTGCAGTTCCCTTTAGCGCTTGTTGTGTTCCTTTGTATTGACCTTGGCTTTGTTTCTGACTACGTTATCTCTGTATCCTTATCTGTTCTGTTTGCCGGCTTGCTGTTTACTGTGTACCAGACCCCGGCTAGTCCTAGATTACGCTGTCTCTTTGTGCCCTTGACCTCGGATCGTTCTTGACTCTGTCTCCTCTCATATACGTTGAGTCCGGCTATTCTAAGGTCCGGTAGACGTATCTCTCCTCTGTGTTGTCTTTTGTTGAGTTGAATCCTGCGAGTTGGGGTATATTTTCGTTACACTAAATACCTCTGCAAAAAAGCAATATCCTGCTCACATTTTACTACTTTAAAAAGTTTTCTGTCATCTGGAAACACTAAAACATGGCTTTCAATGCCTATTTCAATATCATTTATAATTATGTTAAAGAGAAGCGGTCCTAAAACAGAATCCTGCAGGACACCACTTACCACTTTTGTCCAGCTCGAAAATTTACCATTAATGACAACTCATTGCACTCTATCCTTAAGCCAATGTTCTTGAAGATTGAAGACTAATTTATTGTGAGGAACTGTATCAAATGTCTTGGCAAAATCCAAGTAGATCACATCCACTGAAACACCCTGATCTATACTTCAACTTACTTCTTCGTAGAATGCAATTAGGTTAGTTTGACATGACCTATGTTTCATAAAACAATGCTGATTATTGATAATAACAAAATTCTTCCCAATGAATTCCTGAATATTATTCCTTAATAGCCCTTCAAATATTTTCCCAGTCACAAAAGTGAAGCTCACAGATCTTACTTTTCAGGCAAGGATTTTGAACCCTTTTTAAATATAGAAACAACATCTGCCTTCCTCCAATCCTCCGGTATGATATCTGAAGCTAAACAATCTTTAAAGATTAAATACAGAGGTTCACTTATTTCCCCACTTAGCTCCTTAAGTACTCGTGGGTGGATACCGTCAGGCTCCGGAGATTAATTTACTTAAATTTTCTTTAACTGCTGTAGTACCTTGTCTCAAGTCATCCAATCACAAGTTTTCTGCAAGGTTTTTGCAGCAATCATATGCATATCTCTTTCCATGGGATCCTCATTAATATATACTAAACAAAAATAGTTATTTAAAATGTCTGCATTTACATGGTCTTTATTAACTAACAGACCTATCTCTGTTTCATTTATTTATTTATTTTTTAATTGATATACTTGTAAAAAAAATGTTGGGGTTGGTTTTGCATTCTCCAGCTATTAATTTCTAATTTTTCCAGTTTAGCCATTTCAATTGCCTTTTTGCAAGCACTACTGGCTTCCTTAACTCTATTAAGGATGCCTCTGATTTGTCCGATTTAAATGCTCTTTTCTTATTTTTAATCTCTTGTTTTACTTCTCTATTAAGACACATTGGTTTCAATGTGTTTCTTTAATTTTTATATATATATATATATATATATATATATATATATATATATATATCCAAAAGTAGATGGCTGCACTCACGGAATATTCGGTTAAAATATAGCTTTTATTCCATATCCATAAAATCGACGTTTCAGTCCCTCTTGTGGACTTTCATCAGGATTAAAAAATCATTAAACAACATTTTACTTATATAGGGATACAATTATTGAAATAAGTGTAATAACTCACCCCAGGTGTAAGTTTGGTGAAGTCCGGCGTTCTAGCCGTTGCATTGCGCCTGTGCGAGATAGTGGTCACGTCATGACGCTTTCGTTAGTGCTACAATACGGAAGTGTATCAACCGTCACCATGGCAACCCTTTGCCGAGACCAAACCCGGTTAAAGTGCAAATGGCTGATAAATAGAGAGATAATATATGATAAACATAAAATATAACGGTGCAACAATGCCTAGATGTAATCTAGTGATAGTAGATACGTGAAACAGTGAATTTATAATATGCTGAAAAGCAGTCGATATATGTGGCCATACTGTTCATCTAAGTCACTGCAGTATAGAAAGTGCTTATGTGCAAACAAGGTGCATAAAGCGTATAGTACAAAGGTTGATAATAAAAGTGTTTAAACTTTTAAAGTGACAAAACATTGCGACAAATATTAAAGTGATGAAGTGGCTCCTATATACAATTTATATTTGCTATCAGTGAAATAATAACGTACCTCTATACATATGCATACTAAAATTATCACATAAAATAATTTTAAAAATAAATAATACTACTGGTAATCGACACAAATCACCAAACAATGGAGAAGGATCTCTACTATCCATGTATATTGATAATTGCTACTCACATATACATATGCAACAAACTATTGTGCATTCCATTTCTGTACCTTATTGCTTATTACTTGATCTCCATTATTGGCTATTGTGTGTAAAACCGGAATTGTAAAATATTAGAGCACATATACTGCATAGTATGTTCAAAATCATATATTATGCAATCAGGGGCTAACGCAAATCTCATGCTTTACAAAAACGAATGTAGTGATAATGACGCATTCAATCCCTTGGGAGAAACAGTGTCCAGCTCGTGTATCCAGTATGCCTCCCTTATTGTTCATACAGATCCAGTCAGAAGTTATCGAGCAATTTCCAAAGAACAAATAAGGGGGTCTGTTAGATGCCTGGCATGCGTCACATGCAGCCATATGATCCCGGCGAAGAAGTTTAACAATCCACACAATAATAAAGTGTACACCATCAAATTCACAATAACGTGTAAGACAACACACGTGATATATAAATTGAATTGTCCGTGTGGACTTTGCTATGTGGGAAAAACTGAAACGGCTGTGTGTGAGCGAATCAGGGGACACAGGTCCAGCATACGGCTGGCCTACAGGGATGGCCAATCGGATAAACCAGTGGCCAAACACTTTCTGGAACGTGGACACCCTTTAGCCGCACTTAAATTTGTGGCCATTGACCACATCCCGCTATCAAGAAGAGGGGGCGATAGAGGAAAGGTACTCCTCAATAGGGAGGCATACTGGATACACGAGCTGGACACTGTTTCTCCCAAGGGATTGAATGAGTCATTATCACTACATTCGTTTTTGTAAAGCATGAGATTTGCGTTAGCCCCTGATTGCATAATATATGATTTTGAACATACTATGCAGTATATGTGCTCTAATATTTTACAATTCTGGTTTTACACACAATAGCCAATAATGGAGATCAAGTAATAATCAATAAGGTACAGAAATGGAATGCACAATAGTTTGTTGCATATGTATATGTGAGTAGCAATTATCAATATACATGGATAGTAGAGATCCTTCTCCATTGTTTGGCGATTTGTGTCGATTACCAGTAGTATTATTTATTTTTAAAATTATTTTATGTGATAATTTTAGTATGCATATGTATAGAGGTACGTTATTATTTCACTGATAGCAAATATAAATTGTATATAGGAGCCACTTCATCACTTTAATATTTGTCACAATGTTTTGTCACTTTAAAAGTTTAAACACTTTTATTATCAACCTTTGCACTATAGGCACTATGCACCTTGTTTGCACATAAGCACTTTCTATACTGCAGTGACTTAGATGAACAGTATGGCCACATATATAGACTGCTTTTCAGCATATTATAAATTCACTGTTTCACGTATCTACTATCACTAGATTACATCTAGGCATTGTTGCACCGTTATATTTTATGTTTATCATATATTATCTCTCTATTTATCAGCCATTTGCACTTTAACCAGGTTTGGTCTCGGCAAAGGGTTGCCATGGTGACGGTTGATACACTTCCGTATTGTAGCACTAACGAAAGCGTCATGACGTGACCACGTCACGTAAGGGGGCGGGCACTATCTCGCACAGGCGCAATGCAACGGCAAGAACGCCGGACTTCACCAAACTTACACCTGGGGTGAGTTATTACACTTATTTCAATAATTGTATCCCTATATAAGTAAAATGTTGTTTAATGATTTTTTAATCCTGATGAAAGTCCACAAGAGGGACTGAAACGTCGATTTTATGGATATGGAATAAAAGCTATATTTTAACCGAATATTCCGTGAGTGCAGCCACTTTTGGATTTATGGACATTTGGCCCTGGTAATGCACCCGGTTTTGACTGATTAAGCAAGGTCAGCTTGTGTGCAATGTACAACCTATATATTTTATATATATATATATTACCCAATGGTACATACTGAGAAATGTACCCTTCTAATATTTGTTTAAAGAGTTGCCATTTATCCTCAGTGTTTATTTTCACTAAGGGGTTTATCCCAGTCGATATGTTGTAGAGCTGCCCTGATCTTATTGAAATTGGCTTTTTTTTTAATTATACAATCTAGTATACCCCATGAGCTTTTGCTTTTTTGAGTTTATTTAAAAAATTACCATATTGTGATCACTATTTCCCAAATGCTCCCCTACTTGAAAGTTGGTCAAAAGATCAACATTGTTTGTTTGTTATAACGAGATCCAGACAAGCATCCTTTCTAGTTGGTGCTTGTACCAGTAGTGACATGAAGGTGTCATTTAACACATTCAAAAACCGGATTCCCCTTGCTGAAGTATTAGTCCCTCTATCCCAATTTATGTCCAGGTAATTAAAATTCCAATAATTATTGTGTTACCCAGCTTTGCAGCTTTCCCAATTTGCCCCAAGCAGATATCTACTCATAATGCTAAACTTCTTATCACTAGGCATTGAAAACAAGATAGATATGCACCTGAATTCAGCAAGAATCATCTTAACTCGTTAGGTTTCTTGTTTTTCCCATCTTCACTGAGGTGGCCATCTACCATCCTTGCTTCAAACGGAAGAAATTGTGTCAATGTTGTACTCTCTCACATGATTTAGAGTACAACAGACAGGCTTAAAAAAATATTGAAAGACTGAGGGATGCTCCACAAACCAATTCTGTTAATGTGCAAGATGTTTACTGGTTAACTAAGCCATTACTAGTGATGATTGTGGGAATTTCCAGATTTCATTGTTGGAAGATTTTCCTTTTATCAAGTTCTGTCTAATTCAGTATTGACCGTAGGACAAAGTAACCCCTACTCTGCCTTATAATATCTATTAATTGTGTTGAGATTTCAGTTTAATTCTAACACCATCTACAAGATTTTGGTTTACATTCAAAAATCACTCTGCTTACTGAATAGCAATTTTATCATACAGTGTTTTTGTACTAAAGTAAGAATTCAAAATGAATTCAAAGAGAGCTTAAAATGTTTATTATAAAAGGTCAGAGTAGCTGAAATTGAAGCATAGCTGAGATTTATTTTTAGTTGAGTTATTTTGAGCTTAAATTTGAAATTCACATTGAATTTTCACTTTAGCAAGTAACCCTGATAGAATTAAATGGAGGAAATGATATTGAGTAAGCAGAGTAAAACCGTAGAATGCTAAGATAATTAAGCCTTTTATCTTTTTGAAATACCTGGTGCATCCTTGTCAGAGCTCCTTTTTTGATTTCCGAAGGAAGGTGTTTGATCACATTAAAATAAAATTGATGCTTGTTTTAATTATCAACATGTTTAATAGGTAATTTTATAGCATGACAGGAGGCTTCATATTTGCTTAAGTCTCTCTTTACTAGAACTCCACAGCAGCACATTAACATAGAGATAAAAACACCAGAGACAAAAAAATCATGAATCTATAAAAGGCTTCTCCCAACTAACTATTTCCTCTTTCTTTGCTGCTCCGCAGACAGTACAGGTCAGAGTACCACTGCCTCCTGTTATATATGGGTGGTTGTGGATATTTTACTGTATTTATATGTTTATTACTGTATTGATTTATTTGTTTAGAGGGTATTTTTGCATCTACCTACTTAGTGCTATAGGGATTTATTTATTTAGCTATACTGTATTTTCTGCATCTACCTTCTTAGTGCTCTAGTGATTGATTTATTTAGCTATCTGTATTTTCTTCACCTACCTGCTTAGTGCTGTAGGGATTGCTTGATTGATTTATTTACTCTGTTTTTCTGCATCTACCTTCTTATGGCTGCAGGGATTTATTTGTTTAGAATGTGTTTTTCTGTCCCTACTTTTTTGCTGTAGGGATGTATTTTCTCTTATGACTTTTCTGCATTTTCCTGTTTTGGGCCCCCATGTCTGGGGATCTTTTTTTCTTGGGTTTGGGGGGGGGGGAGGAGGAGGTTTCCTTTTTTTTCCCTCCCTCCTTCTACCTTTTCCGGGTGGCTTTGCCCCCTTCACTTTTCATCCGTTTTGCGGCCGCCGGAAAGCGGTCTTCTGACCGCTTTCCGTTGCTGACCGCTGGGACCCCGGAGTAAGACTCTGGCAGTCCCACGTGTTGGATCCCGCCCGCCGGCTCCTCCGCCGAGCGAGATCCTCTGCTTCCACACCCCACCCGACCCACGCTTCCGCTGGTATAACTGCTCCCATGGCATGGGTGGGCGGGGGGTTACCTTCCCATGCAGTGCGGCGGCCAGTTACCAGACTTACCACATTAGTTCTGTTGATGGCAGGCACATGTGCTGTAGCTTTGACTGGGACTCTGCTATTACTTGTAAAGAAAGAGAGAATACTGTCCCTAACATAAGTAAAAATCACGAAGATACTTTAATTAAACTAAAATTAATAATAATAATCCAAGTATGACTGTCTGGCTTAGACCGAAATAGTATGGATATATTAATGTGTATTAGAAGTATATACACAGGGGTGGGGGGAGTGATAGAAATGACACACACAAAAATATATATGGAAAAGAGACCAATATATTTAGTAGAATGATCAAGAGAAAGGGCAGAGTCACAACAGTTCCCTAGATCATCAGCAAGTAAAACAAGCACAGTTACTAAGACTATAGAGGTGTCAGGGTACCTGAAGTCTCTACCTCCGAGAGAGGTAGAGACTTAGACGTTCATCCGTCCGGACGCCATGTTTCCTCTGTTCCTCGCGGTCGACCCGGTCACACAAACGCCGGCCGCGAGGGAGTCTCTTCCTTTTGTAGCATGGTGCCCGGAGGTCGACGTCATCACGCCAATCCGGAACGACCTGTCACTCAGTCCGAGACAGACTAATCAGGCTTCGTCGGAGGCGTGTCTATCCTCTCTAGCCAGGGTATTTAAACATACTTCGCCCTGTTGCTCATTGCCCTGTCGTGGTTCTAGCCTGTCTAGTCACACAGTGCTCTGGTGTTTCTCAGTTATCCTTTTGGTTTCGACCCGGCTTGTTTCCTTACTCTGTTTACCTCCGTTATCCTTGACCCGGCTTGTTCCTCGCTTACCTGTCTTCTCGTTCCCTCGACCTCGGCTTGTCTCTGACCATTCTCTATACTCTCTGTACGTTAGCCCGGCCATTCTAAGGACCGGTATACGTACCCTGTACCTGTTTGTACTTTGCGTGTTGGATCCCTGTCCCGATCCTGACATTACGACAGGGCCAATGGATCCTGCAGGTACAAACAGTCAGGTTGGTTCCTCTGATTCCAGGTTTGACGCCATGGAACACAGAATGGACCAAATGGCCTTAGCACTACAGGCATTGTTGTCTCGTGCTAATAATCCTCCAGAGGAGACGCGTCCTACTCCTATTTCCTCTGTAGGTTCAGGCCTAGAGGTAGCTACTGTAGGTGCCTCTTCCCGTGTTACTCCACCTGTACGTTATGGTGGGTCACCTGAGAAGTGTCGTGGTTTTTTAAACCAGATCAGCATTCACTTTGAATTGCAACCTCGCTCCTATCCTACCGATAGGGCAAAGGTTGGGTTTATTATCACCTTACTCATTGAGAAAGCTCTGAGATGGGCTAACCCATTATGGGAGAACGATAACCCGTTAGTATACAATTATACTGCCTTTGTAGCTGCTTTTAGAAGAACTTTTGACCCCCCTGGTAGAAAGGTCAATGCAGCCAGATTACTGTTGCGCCTGAGACAGGAGAACCGAACATTAGTGGATTATGCACTAGAGTTCAGGTCTCTGGCGTCAGAAGTTAAGTGGAATGAACAGGCTTATATGGATGTATTCTTGAACGGGTTATCAGATGTTATCCTTGACGAAATTGCTACTAGGGAGCTACCAGAGAATTTAGAGGACTTAATTTCGTTCATTTCTCGTATTGATGAACGTATAAGAGAAAGACAGAACACTCGAGAGAGGAACCTAAGACCTGCCTTTAAATTAGCACCTGCATTTCTAAGTCCTGAGTCCAATACCTCACTAATTCCTGAACCTATGCAGATAGGCAATACTCATCTCTCAGAAGAGGAGAGACTGTACAGGAGAAGGGAGGGATTGTGTATGTATTGTGGAGTCAGAGGTCATTTACGCCTGAATTGTCCTGTTCGCTCGGGAAACGCCCGCACCTAAGTTTCTCTAGAGGACAGGCCTTGGGTGTTTCTATTTTGTCCTCTACGCATAATTACAAAAATCACAGGCTTTTACTACCAGTTTCTTTAACATGGAAGAAGGAAGTACTTAAGACCGTGGCATTGATAGATTCCGGCGCTGCTGAGAATTTTATCGATCAAGCCTTTGCCACTAAGCACACTATTCCTTCCCAGTTAAGAGAGACCCCCTTGGCCGTTGAGGCCATTGATGGTAGACCACTACTCGAGCCTGTTATTACTCGTGAGACTATATCCATGAGCCTGTCTGTTGGTATCTTACACGAGGAGAGTATATCTCTTATGCTTATTTCGTCCCCTTCCGTTCCCATAGTCCTGGGGTATCCATGGTTAAAGAGACATAACCCTACTATCGATTGGGAGTTAGGGGAGATACTCTCGTGGGGTCAGGGTTGTCAGGAGAGGTGTTTACAGAAGGTATCCCCTTTGGCTGTAATTTACACACCTGACACTACTACCCAGCCTAAAGAGAGACAGATACCTCCTTTGTACATGGACTTAAAGGCAGTATTCGATAAAAAGAACGCTGATACTCTACCTCCACACAGGTCCTTTGATTGTAAAATTAACCTATTACCTGGTACCATGCCTCCTAGGGGCAATGTATACCCTCTATCCACTAAAGAGAATGCTGTTTTAGAGGAGTATATTCAGGAGAATTTAGACAAGGGATTTATCAGGAGATCCTCATCTCCTGCCGGGGCTGGGTTCTTTTTTGTTAAGAAGAAGGATGGGTCACTCAGACCTTGTATCGATTATCGAGGGTTGAATAAAATAACCATCAGGAATGCCTATCCTATCCCCTTGATTACAGAACTCTTTGATCGGTTAAAGGGCTCTAAGATTTTCACCAAGTTGGACCTCAGAGGGGCGTACAACTTGGTGAGAATTCAGCAAGGCCATGAGTGGAAGACAGCGTTTAATACCCGCTATGGTCATTATGAGTATACGGTCATGCCTTTTGGTCTCTGTAACGCACCTGCAGTTTTCCAAGATTTGATTAACGAAGTTCTTAGGGAATTTCAACATGATTGTGTTATTGTCTACCTGGATGACATACTCATACACTCTAAAGAGATTGAGACCCACCATCGACAAGTCAGACAGGTATTACACAAACTTTTACAACATGGTTTATACTGTAAACTTGAGAAATGCAGTTTTGACCAGACCCAGATAGACTTTCTTGGATACGTGATTTCTGGGGAGGGCTTTAAGATGGATCCTGACAAACTCCAGTCTATTTTAGATTGGCCATTGCCTCAGGGACTCAAAGCTATTCAGAGATTTATTGGCTTCTCTAATTATTATAGACGCTTCATTAAGGGCTACTCGTCTATTATTGCGCCCATCACCAATATGACCAAACAAGGGGCGGATACTAAGACATGGTCTACTGATGCTCTAGCTGCTTTCAAGAGTCTCAAAGAACTTTTTGCTTCTGCTCCAATACTAGTCCATCCGGATACGACCTTACCGTTCCTGCTCGAGGTCGATGCCTCTGAGACAGGAGTAGGGGCGGTTCTGTCACAAAGATTGGGGGTAGATAAACCATTGCACCCATGTGGTTTTTTTTCTAAGAAACTTTCGGGCCCTGAGAGCAGATATGACATCGGCGACAGAGAACTCTTAGCAGTCATTAAAGCCTTAAAGGAATGGAGACATTTATTAGAGGGAACCTTACACCCTATTACTATCCTGACGGACCACAAGAACTTGTCCTACATTGGGGAGGCTAAGCGCCTGTCCTCTAGGCAGGCTCGTTGGTCCTTATTCCTGACTCACTTCAACTATGTGCTGACTTATAGACCTGGTTCAAAAAATTCTAAAGCCGATGCCTTATCTCGCCAGTATGAACCTTCTACTGTACCTGAGCCGGTCCTTTCCTCTATAGTTCCGAAATGCAATATTGTTGCTAATACGAATCTCAGGATTCATTCTCCGTTACTGGCCGAGATCGTTAAGCTACAACATTTAGCACCTAGACAGACTCCTGTGGGTCGACATTTCGTTCCTCCTGCTCTTCAACTGGAACTGTTGCAGTGTTTCCATAACAGCAAGATGGCGGGACATCCTGGTATTCGCAAGACTTTTGCATTGATCTCTAAGGATTTCTGGTGGCCTGCTTTACGTAGGGATACTAAAGATTTCATCGCTGCATGTGAGGTTTGTACTAAGACCAAACAACCTCATACGCTTCCTTGTGGATTCCTGCACCCCTTAGAAGTTCCAGAGAAGCCGTGGTCCTGCTTGGCCATGGACTTTATTGTCGATCTACCTATCTCTAAAAAACAGACTGTTATCCTCACCGTGGTTGACAGATTCACTAAGATGGCACACTTCATTCCTCTGCCTAAACTTCCATCTTCTCCCGAATTGGCCGAGATATTCGCTAGGGAGATTTTTCGCCTACATGGGATACCCTCTCAAATTGTGTCTGACAGAGGTTCCCAATTTATTTCCCGTTTTTGGAGGTCCTTCTGTTCGCAACTTGGTATCAAATTGAACTTTTCTTCTGCCTATCACCCTCAGTCTAATGGAGCTGCTGAACGTACCAACCAGAAAATTGAACAATATTTGCGATGTTTTGTTTCCGAACACCAGGATGATTGGGTCGGTTTGATTCCTTGGGCAGAGTTTGCACACAACAATCTCGTTTGCGATTCTACTCATTCAAGCCCCTTCTTCATGAATTATGGCTTTCACCCGTCTATTCTTCCTTCGGCTTCTCCTTCCCAGGGGGTGCCGTCGGTTGATGTTCATGTTGCTAATTTGAGGAAGTTGTGGGATCAAACTCGGCAAATCCTTACGCACAATTCTATGCTGGTTAAGAAACATGCTGATAAACGTAGAAGGGCGGCTCCGCTCTTTGTTCCGGGTGATAGGGTATGGTTGAGCACGAGGAACATCCGTTTAAAGGTGCCCTCCATGAAGTTCGCTCCCCGTTATATTGGACCTTACAGGGTGTTGTCTCGTATCAATCCAGTTGCGTATCGTCTAGCTCTTCCTGATACCTTACGCATCCCTAACTCGTTTCATGTGTCGTTGCTGAAACCTCTTATTTGTAACAGGTTCTCCTCCACAACAGCCCCTCCTTGTCCTGTTCAGGTGGAGGGTCAGGAGGAGTATGAGGTTAACTCTATTATTGATTCTCGTATCTCCCGGGGGAAAGTACAATATCTGGTCGATTGGAAGGGATACGGTCCTGAGGAGAGGAGTTGGGTACCTCAGGAGGATGTTCATGCTCCTCGTCTCCGCAGGGCGTATCACTCTCGCTTTCCATCTCGTCCCGGTTCTTTCCGCCCGGTGGGCGTATCTGAGGGGGGGGGTACTGTCAGGGTACCTGAAGTCTCTACCTCCGAGAGAGGTAGAGACTTAGACGTTCATCCGTCCGGACGCCATGTTTCCTCTGTTCCTCGCGGTCGACCCGGTCACACAAACGCCGGCCGCGAGGGAGTCTCTTCCTTTTGTAGCATGGTGCCCGGAGGTCGACGTCATCACGCCAATCCGGAACGACCTGTCACTCAGTCCGAGACAGACTAATCAGGCTTCGTCGGAGGCGTGTCTATCCTCTCTAGCCAGGGTATTTAAACATACTTCGCCCTGTTGCTCATTGCCCTGTCGTGGTTCTAGCCTGTCTAGTCACACAGTGCTCTGGTGTTTCTCAGTTATCCTTTTGGTTTCGACCCGGCTTGTTTCCTTACTCTGTTTACCTCCGTTATCCTTGACCCGGCTTGTTCCTCGCTTACCTGTCTTCTCGTTCCCTCGACCTCGGCTTGTCTCTGACCATTCTCTATACTCTCTGTACGTTAGCCCGGCCATTCTAAGGACCGGTATACGTACCCTGTACCTGTTTGTACTTTGCGTGTTGGATCCCTGTCCCGATCCTGACAAGAGGATAATAGTAAACCAGCTATAGTCCAAAAATATATAGAAAACTGACTTAATATAGTCAACTGCTCTCATGAATGGCAGATTAGTCACAGTACATATGATATTGTAGATTGCTACATAAATAGAACAAGTATCTAAATAGATACAATGTGCAAGTGGACTGATTAGTAGCAATTCGTCTAGGATTTTTTCATGGCAGCAATCCAGGGCAGTGTAAATAATGAAAGCGTCTAATATCACCAAGTTTGATAGCTCATTTTGAGCTGTTGAGCTGCCTGATTTTCCTACACACTTCTTTTCTTTTACTTTACTATTATCAGTGTCCATGAAGACACTATTCCTATATACACTCTGCTCTCTCTAATTAGATTGAGCATGTTTTTTCTGTGTCTCTCTCTACAGATAGTTTAGATCTTTATTCCAACATTCTTTGTACATATGTATTGCGCCAATCCAGTGTTATACAGCGTCATTTACAACTTTTTATTGTATGACCTATAGCCAGACTCTGTACATACATCCCTGGCTCGCTACTGATCACCTATATTGATATATTACTGCACTCATTGTGCAGGTCACTCAAAATGAGCTATCAAACTTGCTGATATTAGACGCTTTCATTATTTACACTGCCTTGGATTGCTGCCATGAAAAAATCCTACTGCCACATACTCACGCTTGTGCATTGCATGCACTGCCCAACTTGCCTCGGTCACTATATGGGGTGCTGCCCCTATCTCCCTGCCGGTGACTCTTGTCCTCTATACTCCTTGAGGTCGCTTTGCCTGGGACCGCTGCACAGGAGAACCCTTATCCAGGTTAACAGCGCAGACAATGACTACTATGGCAGTGACCGCCTCCGTGGAATTGGGCTTCAGCCAGGGTCCTCCCTTAAGCTTATCAGGAGCGTAATGCTAGAGGACCCACCTTTAAAATGGCAGGCGACTTGAATGAGTCAGACTCTCCTAGAGGAGAGCAGGCAAGGGCACATAAGTGCTACTGGAAGGGTGAAGGCCCTGAACCAGTGACTTGAATGAGTCAGACTCTCCTAGAGGAGAGCAGGCAAGGGCACATAAGTGCTACTGGAAGGGTGAAGGCCCTGAACCAGTGACTTGAATGAGTCAGACTTTCCTAGAGGAGAGCAGGCAAGGGCACATAAGTGCTACTGGAAGGGTGAATGCCCTGAACCAGGCTCCCGGAAAGATAAGACTCCAAGGAACGGCTAACCCCTCTGCAATCGGCCAGACGGCCCTGCCTATATGGTGCGGGGGAGGCGATGACCACCGGACGCGGCAGTGACCGCCTTCTTAAAAAGGCAGACGACTTGGAAGAGTCAGACTCTCGAGTAGAGAGCAGGCAAGGGCACATATGGGTAGGGTGAACCAGACGCCCGGAAAGATTAGACTCCGGAGAAGGGTCTAGCCCTGATATGATCGACCTTGACCGCCAGACGACACTGCCTAGGTGGCATAGGGGTGACGGTCCCCGTAACCCCCCACCATGGCCGCCCTAGCTGAATGGCGGGCGGACCGGTTCCACTCGGAGGAAGAGGATGATGGGGGTGTGGATTATGATGACAGCCCCTAGTGGCACCATGAGATGTAGAACAAAGTCCACTAAAGGGGCCCCGACGTCCTTGGAAGAAGAGGTTGTCTCGTGGATCGGCTTAAACGAACCCCTGTTCGACCCTCGATCCATTGCTCACCTGGTTTCTTTGGAATGGTCTCTGCCCGATCACCTGGCACCATCGGTGCATTTATGGGCCCGTAGACCGCTGGCTTGAGAAGCCCGCAGGATAGTTCAAGCGGTATTCCCAGACGGGCTCCCGAACAAAGTAGCCGCGAACCCAGACTTAGACCCTGATGGGGCACTGCGATTTTGCTGGTTAAGCACCTGTCTAGTATTCAGGAGATCCTGAGAGTGGCCCACTGCAGTGCCTATACTATGAAGGCCGCACTGGCAAGCCGATTGTTCTTCGCTACACGAGTGAGTTGTGCTAGCAGAACATACGAGGAAGTATAAGAGGTGTCCTCTTTTACATGGAAATACTTGACGGAGGCTTATCTCAGCTCCAACCCGTACTTTTTATAGGGGATTGGACCCTTGACCCGGAATTTCACCTCCACTCCACTTTCGGATGACATCCCAGACGGGGCCCCGAGTCTGGGGTGGCAGACGACCCTATCCTAAATGCAATTTGGACCACTGGAGGTGCTTGGGATAAAGGGATCTGAGCCCATCGGAGTCCCGGCACGAGTCTACGATTGAACGTATATTCATTAGTTGCTTTGAATTAGACGCGGCCCTCAATAAACTTCTAGGGACCGCGGGGCCCAGTTCTGGTAAGGTGGCCTCTATTTTCTCCCTGGTGAGATAGGTATCTTGTGCATCAGTCATTTGGGCGACAATACAACCTGGTTGGCAGGTTGGGAGGAATTTTTTTTTTTTTTATATATATATAAATCTTTATTTTCATTTTAAAAGAAAAAATTCATTCAAGTACAAATACAGCTTTCAGCTATAAATTTTAAATACACAGTACACAAAATTACTTTACAATAAAATAATAATTATTAGTAACAGTGGGACCGTGCTTCTAATAGACATCTATCGATGTTCTGCTGTATCTACAATCATATCTACAATCATACAAACAAACATACCATACATTACATCTTATCCAAACATCCCAAATTCTCTACTACCTACGGGAAGCCATCTAAATGGGGGGGGGGGGGGTTGAGTTTATTGAGTTTTATGATTTAGAAATCTAACCCAAGGGACCCAAACTTCATTATATTTTTCTCTAGATATCTTGTTTAGGGCTATCCCAGCTTCCATGCTGCGTTGATAATCAATCTGTGTACATATATCCTGCCAATTTAACGCACCCATATTTCTCCAATTTCTGGCCATTACTATTTTTATTGCCATACAGATATGAATCATAAGAATTTTTAGTTTTATGTTTCCTTTGGGTAAATCTAAATGAAACAGAAACATTTGAGGCGTGATCACAGTCCGAACCTCAAACATAAAATCTACCAATTCCGCTAGGGTTAATTTCATAGGTTTCAACTCCTCACAGTCCCACCAGATGTGGGAGAATGAACCTAACTCCCTACCGCATCTCCAACAATCTGGTAGGAGTGTGGGTTGAAATCTATGAAGGCGAGTAGGGACCAAGTACCAGCGATATACTAGTTTGAAGTACACTTCCTGTATATTCACCCCATGTATATATCTTTTTACTGCTTGTAAACCCAACAGCCAGTCCTCAACCGAGGATGAAAAATTAAGTTCTTGCTCCCATTTATTCATTGCTGGCGCTTTGTCTATTTGCCTATAACTTCTTACGAAATGATTATATCTGGAAGCAATTTTTTTTTTTGTGATGAAATTCTACAAACTGGTCAATTATAGAAGTTTCCGAAAAATCTCTTCCCATAGTGAAGGATTTTATTCTTAAATAGTTAAAGATTTCCTTCGAAGGGAGATTATATTTGGATTGTAATATTGGAAATGGCAACATTTTTTTATTATTTAAAGGTTCCGCTATTCTTACTAGTCCACAATTTTCCCATTCTTGGATATTTATATCCTTTATAAAAAGTTTTAGGCTTGTTAATGGGGCATTTAATGATAAGTGTTTTATTCCGTATTTCTTTTTCAGATGCTTAACGATGTATATCATTGTATTATTCATCGGATTGCTAGATCTTATATTCTTTAGGAATTCACTATCGCCCCACCAAAGCGATAGGGGTTCCATATCACCGAGATCTGATTTTTCAATATCTATCCAGTTTGGTCTAGCCATTGTAAAGTTGTCACACTTAATTAGGTGTGCTACCATATTGTTCATATATAGTTTCTGTATGTCTGGGAAACAGATCCCCCCTTCTTTCCAGTCTCTCTGTAGTATTTCCAATGAGACTCTAGGTCTCCTATCTTGCCAGATATAATTTGATAATTGCCTTTGAAGGCCGCGTATCGTCTGACATGACACCCTCAACAGGAGATTACTAAATAAAAATGTCAACTTTGGAAGGAGATAAAAGTTTACTGCTTCAATCCTGCCCAACCACGAAAGTTCCAATCCCTTCCAATTTTTTAAGATGTTCCTAAAGTGAATGGCGATATCAGTGTAGTTAAGTTCTCCAGTTTCTCTATAATCTAGAGCTAGTTTTACCCCTAAATATTTTATGTTCCTTACTTCCCAGTCGCATTTAAAATCTTTTTTGAGTTTGTCTACGTCTGGTCCACTTAGGCCTTTTGTCAGGATTTGTGTTTTCTTTATATTTATTTTATAACCTGAATGTTTACCAAACTCGTTAATAAGCCGAAATACGGCTGGGATAGATCTAATAGGATCTGCGAGGGTCAATAGAACATCATCTGCATATAATGCAATTTTGTTCTCCATCTTATTCACTTTTAGCCCGCTGATGTCTTCGTTCTGTCTGATCGCGGCTGCCAACGGTTCTATGGAAAGGATATATAACAGGGGTGCCAAAGGGCATCCCTGTCGCGTCCCATTTCTAATAGGGAACCAGTTTGATTGAAACATGTATCCTGATACTTTGGCTTGAGGATCCTTATATAGCGCCATTGTGCACTCCTTAAAGAAACCCTCGATGCCGAAGGCCCTCAGTACTTCTTCCATGTACTTCCAATTAACCCGGTCAAAGGCCTTCTCGGCATCGAGGGTAACCACAGCAAAAGGAGACAAACTTTGATCTGCGTGATGTAGGACGTTCAGTAATTTCCTAATGTTATCAGATGTGCCCCTACCCTCTACAAACCCGCTTTGATCTAAATGTACAATGTTGGGTATAATTTGTTTTAATCTATCGGCCAAAATTCTGGAGTATACTTTGATATCCAAGTTGATAAGAGAGATTGGTCTATAGTTCGAAGTGTACGTAGGGTCCTTATCTATCTTGGGGATTGGTATTATAGAGGCCTGGAGTAGTTCCGTTGGAATGGCTTTATGATTAGCAAAATCTTCAAATGTTCTTAATATATATGGAGAAATTATATCGCTTAATTTTTTATAAAAGATTGAAGAGAAGCCATCTGGGCCTGGTGCTTTACCTATCGTTAGTGCTTTGATGGTATTACTAATCTCCTGAATAGAAAAGGGGGCATTTAGTTGGCTCAATTTCTCCAAAGATATTGTTGGTAAGCTCAATTTATCCAGAAACAGTTTTGTTTCGCCCACAGATGGCTCATTAAATTTTATATTGTATAGGCTTTTATAATAGTCTTCAAATGCTTTGGCTATTTGAGTTGGAGAAAACATTTTTTTACTTCCAACTGTTATATAGTTTATAGATTGAAGTTTATTTTTATTTTTTAATTTATTTGAAAGACTTTTCCCTATTTTATTATTTCCATAGTACCATCTCTGTTTTAGAGTTAACATAGCTTTGTTAATCTTTTCTTGAGTTCTTACTAATATTTTTCCCCTGATCTCTTTAATATCCTCCAAAATTTTATGATCCATGGTAAGTTTATGTAAGCGTTCTTGTTTTGCCAAGTCAATATAAAGCTCGTTGAGCTCTTTTCCTTTCTTTTTTTTTTTATAATGGCACCCATTTTTATGAGACATCCTCTCATATATGATTTGAACGTGCACCACAGCATGGCATTGGAGACATCCCCTGTATCATTAATTTCAAAAAAATCTCTAGTCTGAGTGCGCAGTTCTTCTACATTAGTTTCTGATTTTAATAAATTTTCATTTAGTCTCCATTTGTCTCTAGATTTATATTCCGGATTGTTTTTTATGACTAGACTTACAGGTGCATGGTCGGACCATGTTATAGGTCCAATTGTCACCTTCGTAATTCGCTCCAAAGTTTCCGATCTTACCAAAAAGTAATCAATTCTAGCATATGTCTGATGAACATTTGAAAAAAACGTATAATCTCTCGCTTCTGGGTTAGATTGGGAGGAATTGAGGACATTCAGGAATACCAGAACTATCTGAAGAGATCTTTCTCGTTTTCCACGTGTTGGGACCCGGACGCGACTCTTCATCGATACAGGACATCTTGCTGTACGGTCTACCTGGATGGGCTTGCCGGGAACCCCTGCGAGGTACCTCCCAGACTGAAAGGTCAGACGCTCCCTGTGTTTTCCCTGTTTAGAGTCCCTGGATTTAGTTTTTTTCAACCAGGGAAATATCGACCTCCTCTACATCTCAAGGAATGGAGTCCTGGAGGGCGGATTGGACGCAAGAGGGTGCCTCCTACGCTCTCCATTGCCCGAGTTTCTCGTGCGTATGGAATAGGTACTCTGGGAGGACCCGGCGTCAAGACTTTAGTCCACGGAGGAGGACCCATCAGGCCCCAACCAGTTCGGCTGGATGACGGACCCGTTTGCTCAGCGATGGACGCTTCCCTCAAGGAGTGTTTGACACGGAGACGCGGACAAGTCTCCTCCATTTGTTTGGTCTCAGGACCTTTCTACACGTGCCTCAGTCTGCAGTTCCTGGATTCCCTGGACCCTTGCTCATTTGATCTCGGGGATTGTGAGACTTTGGTCTGCATGGTGACCCTGACGTAGTTGGGTCTGGTACGGATCTCCTAATTTTGCTACCGCTTTTACAGGGTTCGGGTATTGTTTGGTCACTTTATTACCGGGGACTGCCATATCAATTAGATTAGGTAGCACGTACAACTGTTGTCAGCGGGCCTCACTCTGCTTAGAATTCCCTTTACGGTTCCTGAGGATGGGTATTCATCTCCCAGGGGGCACATGCATTTTTGTCATGCTCCTATGGTGGTTTCTGTACGGTTTTGTCCATTCACTGATTCTGGATTTATTTCAGTTATTATACCTTGTTTTTTCTTTCAGATGGGTTCGGTGGTTCGGATTAGTTGTCCATCAGCCTGAGTCGTACCCGAGGGTCATATTATTACTTTGGTAGTGCTCCCACCTTTAGGCGGTGTTCGACATCACCGTTTGTTTAAATGGTTCTTCCCTTTTTCTCGCCCTTCATGTACCACTTGGTTGTGGTTGGCATTGGCGGGGCGCATAGTTTTTTTCGGTTCAATTCAGTCCATAACACTGCGACTTCAGGTACCGCCATGGCGGGTGTTTTTCTCCAAGACATTGTACGCTTTCCTGCCGGTTATGAGGAGCTATCTTCGCAGAGTTTAGGTTGGTACGGCGGATCGTGTTTCTTTGGTCTTTGCTGTCCGAGCATTAAAACAGCAAATATGAAGCCTCCTGTCATGCTATAAAATTGTAGATTATACTAGCTTTAGTGTAACTATAATCTTAATTTTAATAATGACAGGAGGTGAATATTTCCCTCCCAGTTTCTCCCTCCCTTTGTTGTTTTTTGGTTTGACTGACTTGTTGTTTATTCACCTGGTCTCCTGGGCTAGGTTAGTTATCTGGGGGACTCAGGGTTTATCTGGGATATGGTACCGTCAGTATTTTATGATGGGGATTCAGTTTTTTTCACTTTCTGGGATATTATACTGTCAGTATTTACGATGGGGATTCATGTTTTCTCAGTACATTTCATTTGCTAATCAGTGTTTTCGACTCTGTTTCTCTCGTTTCAGTTTAATGGTTTGGCTACAGTTCTTAGATCCGACTACTCTACAGGATAAAGGTCAAGGCTTCACCCACTGGTTCCACGGTTTCTAGTTCGCATGGCATTCATCGTTATGTTATGTTTGTTTCTCCTGTTATTGTATTTGTGGTGTATTGTTCATGTACTTCGTTTGTCACAGCGTGAAAGAGGAAATAGTTCGTTGGGAAAAGCCTTTTATAGATTCATGATTTTTTTTGTCTCTGGTGTTTTTATCTCTATGTTAATGTGCTGCTGTGGACTTCTAGTAAAGAGAGACTTAAGCAAATATTCACCTCCTGTCATTAATAAAATTAAGATTATAGTTACACTAAAGCTAGTATAATCTACAATTTTCTGTGGTTAGTTTTTCTATAATGTGACATTCAATAATTGCTTTCTAAGTACTGTTTTATAAAGAAAATGTTTTTATTTATTTTTAAAAAATGTGTATTTTCCTATGACCTTTTAATGGGATAAATGTTTATTTCAGTTGGTAATGTGTGTAAGGCTTTCAAAACGTATTAGTGTTTCTTTAAACCTCAACAAAAATTGTCCATTCCCATATGTGTCAGTGGTGTTGACAAGAAAGTTCACAATATGACATCCATTCAACAATCTGAAGAATATCTCACACTATCTTTACCCTCTCATGCTTCTTTTTTTGTAGGCCAATTGTAGTAGGTTGATTGAACACCTCAATCAAATTAAGCTCATTCTTCATTGACTCAACATTTACAAGAGCTGAGACAGAGGTAACAGCTATGCTCTGTACTGGAGATTGGCCACATGCTGATCATTAATCAATGTCAAACCTTTTTGCCTTATCCTTCCTTAATGAAACTGGCTTTTTGAAACATAAAATAGGCAAAATAAAATAAAACATGTTAAAGAGGATGCATATTGTGTTTTTTAATACTATTTTATGGCATCATAGTAAAACGTGAATTCATATCTGTAAAACACTTTGTAAAGCAGTAATTTTTAAATAGAGCACATATTCATTTATCACATAAACAGTAGCTGGCACCAAGCACAATTGGGCGGAAATGTGTGCAATGCATGAAGCACAAAACAGATGCTGATGCTAATTATGACCATAAGATTTTGTCATGTCCTCAAATTTTCAAAGCATCTGCATGCCAGTATTGCTACTGACAAAGTATGCGGAAGAGCTACTGAATTTAGAGGAAAAACACATATGGCAGAGTGGAAAAGGTTTTCGAACAATAATAATAATAATTAAAAAAAAATGTGTACAGCACCAATATACAGGGTTATTCACTAGAGTGAGAATTCAAAGTGAATTCAAAGTAAATTTAAAATTTAAGGCTAAAATAGCCAAATTGGAAGTGTAGCTGACTCAAATAATATTTTGTATTTGGCTATTTTGACCTTCATTTCAATTTTAAATTCACTTTGGATTCTGACGTTGGTGAATAAACCTGTTTGGGAATTTAAAATTGAAGGTTAAAATAGACAAAATGAAAAGAATTCTCTAAGTTATGCTTCCACTTGGCCTTAAATGTAAAATTCACTTTGAGTTCTGGAGTCCTATGAGTGTCCTATATATATTTATATAATAAAATCCTCTACAACACCCTGATCAAATGGAACCCTAGTGTGAGATATAACTGCTTACTGCTTCTCTGCACCCACAAATGTTAGTTATCAAAAACGTGACACTTGAGGATATTTTGAAATTCTACACACATTGTTTTTGGCCTTCAATGTAACTAAATATAAAGAACAGTAGTTATTTTGAAACATACTTTAACATCATTTAAATCCTATAGTGAATATTTAGTTATTTATTTGGTTGTGCTAAAAGAGGAAGTGACAATTCCTTTTTTAAAGTTTCAGAATATGGGCAACATGCCCAACCCAGTACCAATCACCCTTTTCAAACCTTGTGTGTCTCCTTCATATTAACAATCTGTGTCTGAACAACAGTCCACACCAGTTTAAAGGACTCAAAGTGAACCCTTTACAGATTGGTCAGAATCTGGCCATTAAAACTGACTCCAGCTGAAAGAGGGGATACTCAAGTACTGGGTGAATACCTGGGTTAACCTGAATCCATCAGAGAGCCCTGCATGAACTTAAAAGCTTGACATTCCACACTTGCATTGTTTCATTAAATTGAACAGCATTCAGTTCTTAAGGGGTTAATCTTCACTTTAGGTATGAAAATATACCATTTAGTGCACGTTGAAGCATATTCCAAATATATATGAAAAAAAATGCTTTTTATCAGTTTATAGAAGCTTGAATTTGGGTTAATTCAGGGCAGTATAAACAGTAATTCAATCTTCAATAAATGAGATGGTATAACTGGTAAATTAAACTTAACTCATTCTGTATATAAAGGTTGTTGAACTCAGTAAGTGTATGAGCATAGTTTCTAAGCCAAACTGAACAGTAAAATGTACCATTTAAGAATTTAATGGGTCAACTTAAATAATACCTGCCTTTAATAGTGAACACCAGAGGTAACATGCAGCAACATTCACCTTTTAGCTTAAGAAGAAGTAGTAATAAAAGTCGGTTAAAAAAAAAAAAAAAAAACACAGCAAAATAAACTGCACTAATATCACCAAATCCCCCAAACTATATATTAGATGTAATCTATAGTGACATAAACATAAATCAGAAGACCTTTTCTTTTTTTATGAGATTGGTATCTGCTCCCAAATCACAATGGAATGTACTCAGTGACTAAATGTATTTGACTTATGATATTGAATGTGGATTTACAGTGCCATATGGGCATTGAAAGAAATTGAATATTATGATATCTGAACTAAGAAACCTTCATATACTAGAACATGATTTGTGTAGGGCAAGTTTATATTAGTTTTCTGAATATCAGCTCCCAAGTTGATGGGTAAAAGGTTAAACAGGAAATCAAAGGTATTATCAATAGCTTGTATTGGGAATAATAAAATTCAGTAAGCTCTAATGATATATATAAAAAAACACTGTATACTTTGGATTTGTACAGTTTATCATGAAATATAAGAATTATATAAAATTATGTTTTTGTCAAAGTCTCCTCTGTAGTGGAACTTTGGTTTCAGAATGTAACAATACTAACACGGTTATCGAGCCAATCGGGAACCTCAGAATGGGCTGTGCGTTCCAAATAAAAGAACCGTCTGCGTGGCCTGAATCCCAGCATTGAGAGCACTGCTTGCATTCAGAGCATGTTCATAAAGACACACAAGGAACATAAGGTAATTTCTGCCTTGGATTTATCTACGTCAGTCCGGTGTGCCCAATCTCACACATTTTGGGGTACATTCCGTAGGCATGATGTGGACCTATCAAATTATACTTAACAGTTTTTAAACTCCTCTAGCCCCATTTACTGTGCCCTATTTTGGTGTCCGCTCACAGTACCCATTAGTGTGTTCCTTATTACATTGTGATATTTCTGACATTAACCTTGACTTTGTTCCCTACCCTGAGTTTCTCTGTAATCCTTTTCTGACTTGTTTACCTGTTCTATTGATATACCACGCACCTGACTTCAGCTAGTTCTCATTTTCGCTGTCTCTCTGTTATACTAAGCTAGACCTGTATTTGACTACATATCCTTTCTTTTTTTATGTTAAACCTGGCCACTCTAAGGACCAGTGATATGCCTATTTCACTTCAGTTACTGTAATCATAAACTCAGAAAGACTGATGCAAATTGATCTATAGACACTATGACTGACGCCCTTTGGTGCACACAGCGAATGCTTTGATGCACATATTGGTTGTATTTCTTGTTAAAGTCTTTCTAATAATTAAAAACAGGACACTTTATTCTGAAGTGATTTCTTTTTCACTCAGAATGTTCTTCTTTCACCTTCTGTGAGATGTGGCATTTAGAAGATACAAGGTTTAATTTCCCCAGTGGTAGAACAGTCTGAGAGTTATAACTCGTTATATATATATATATATTTATATATATATATATTTTAACAATACGAATATAGTACTGACCTGTATTCCAAGATCATAGTTGATTAATAAAGTCTTATTTTTATGTTTGACCATGCCTTTATAATGGGATTTAAACAGGACATTTCAGATTCATAAATTATCAGTTGTCTAAGAGTATCTAATATGTCATATTGACAAATGATTATCCCTTCCTTTTCCCTTCTTTGATGGAATCTGATGGCCAGCTTGGAAAAGAGAGAACAAAGAAAAATAGTTTGTTCTTAGGTTGGTTAAATAATTAACTTGTTCATTCAGTTTGAAAAAACTGTGATTCATTGCAATTTTGGGCAAACAGTGATTCGTCTAAAAACCAGAACTCCAAGAGACTACATTGATGAATCACAAAACAAATGAAATGGACAGTGAATGAAACTTTGCTTTGTAAGTTGGAGAGCTATTGATAGCACTAGAAAAGATGATTAATTAAAAAAAAAAGATGATTAAGGTTAAGGGACCACCACTAAATGATGATCAGGTGGGGAAGTGGGGTGTCCATTTAACAAAAAGCAAATTTTTAAGACATACTTATTGATCAAAATGTATGTGTTAAATCAATGCCGGAGCTAGCATTAGGAAATTATATTTTTCCGTAGAAGTCTTGTATGAAGGATTTCCAAAATCAAAAAGTGTAATTTTGTGGTATGTTTATACAATGTAAAAATATCTATACAATCTTTAGCCAATTTGCAGATATTTATTAATAAACATATATGTTGCTATACATTCTATCTGCACAAAAAAATTGTAAACAGCGACTTTTACACC